>NC_068427.1:43253895-43553895 GCF_023373465.1 Oncorhynchus keta | reverse complement strand
TCCATTGCCAGTCATGCAACCTTTCACGTATTGACTTTCATTCATCCACCAACTGTAGGATGAATCTGTAGGGGTGAGACTGAGAGAATAAAATCAAAATAACATCCCTGCCATCGCTAACCTTTTGAATGTGGGAGCATCAAGTGAAGCATTAATCTGCCCAAGGATATCATGGGGATACATTCTATTGCAGTGAGATAAACAGTTTGTTCTTTAGGGGAAAAGGTTCTGCAGAGGAGGATTTAACACCCAGACGAGGGACAGTGGGTGATAATGGTACACACAGCGCCCACACACACGGCTCAGCATGATGGATAGGAATTTAATCTAATTCAAGGTAAATGTTAAGAAGCCCTTAAGTATAGTGCCCAATGTGGCAACATCTTCTATTTTTTTTTGCCCTCACCTCAGCAATCTTTCAAAAGCACAGTAACAATAAAAGCTCAGTAACAATATCAAGCTCCGGGAAACTAAATGTCAGGGAGCTCCGGAAACAAAATCTTGCCTTGCTCACAAGCATAGATACGCACAGGCACACCGGTGCTCACAACGCACCACGCACACAAACACACACACACACACTTATGCCCACACGCAAAAATTCTGAGTCAGAGGCACTTTGTCAAAACCAGGAAATGGAGTGCAGCAAGGACAAACAAAAAGGCAGCTCAAAAACATTATAATCCAGCCTCACGATAAAGGTTTTCAAGTTATATTCACAGCAAATTTAGAATCCTTTATGATACTGGATACTGCGGCTTTGTGGAAAATGTACCTGGTTAAAGAAATAAGAAGCAACAAAACAAGTGCTCTCAATTTCTACCACATGTTGATAGGACAAAGCATCCAATGGTACATTGTAATTTACCAAAGGTAGGGTTGGTCTTTTATTGACTTAAGCAGAACATAATATCATAGCAGACAGGGTTGGGGTCAATTCTGATTGAGTTGCGAATTGCTCTTTAATTCCAATTCAATTCTTGAAATGTAATTCAATTTGAATTGGCCACACCCCACAGGAAGCAGAATTTGAGATGAATTTGAATTAAAGGAAGTCAAATTTAATTCAAAGAAATTCAATGAAATTCAAGTGATCTATTTATTCTACACATTACCATACATTTTATTTATTTATTTGTCATCATGTATGTTAACGAATACAATTTAGAATAAGGTTAAAATGTTATCTTTAAAACTCATTCTCATTAAACCATTTTAAATAATTACAGTGTTCTGGAAATATTCAACAAGCATGTTATGGGTTGTCTAAAATAATTCATATTAATGTTTTTAAATATTAGAAAAAAATATTTCCCAGGAGGCATTAGATGAAACACTGCAGTATCGAAGGGTAAATACAATCTAAAGAAAATACTGCTTGATATATTTGAGTTATAATCAAAATAGTACTTGAAATATTATGTCCATTTGCATTCAAAATGGCATTTCCTTTTGATAAAATATTTGTGAAATGATGAAACCTTCATGTTTCAATTCTCATTTGAATTGGTTTTAATTGAATTCTACTTCTTTCAATTAAAAATTCAATTCAAATTCTGCTCCATGTGGAGTGTGGCCAATTCAAATTCATTGTTTGAATTTAATTTAATTCAGACTTTTCTAATTGACCACAACCCTAATACCAGGTTGGTATCCTTGTAAGACAGGAGGAACCTACCACTTCACAACTATCAGCACCAAAAAGACTGGTCAAGGTTAAACTCAAAAGTCACTCATGACTGCACAGATGCATTTTTCCTGGATAGGAGCATGAACAATCATGCCAAACCCTTTATGACAGCCAAGTATTTTAATACCGGAACAATGCTAAGCATTTTCTCTTCTTCTCTTCCACCCTTTCTCATGTAGAGCCTTCTGGAAGCATATGGCTGGAGCCAGCTGACACATCTCAGTGAGCGTCTAAACTAATGGGGATTATTCCTGAAAATCAGAATCAGAAATCACACTTTGGATTTTAAAAATGTCTCCGCTTATGAGTTGGACGGCCCAGCTGCCAGGTTGAAAGTAGCCTGAGTCGTTTTGTGACGGCCCAGCTGCCTGGTTGAAAGTAGCCTGAGTCGTTTTGTGACGGCCCAGCTGCCTGGTTGAAAGTAGCCTGAGTCGTTTTTTGACGGCCCAGCTGCCTGGTTGAAAGTAGCCTCAGTTGTTTTGTGACGGTCCAGCTGCCTGGTTGAATGTAGCCTCAGTTGTTTTGTGACGGCCCAGCTGCCTGGTTGAATGTAGCCTCAGTTGTTTTGTGACGGTCCAGCTGCCTGGTTGAATGTAGCCTCAGTTGTTTTGTGACGGTCCAGCTGCCTGGTTGAATGTAGCCTCAGTTGTTTTGTGACGTCCCAGCTGCCTGGTTGAATGTAGCCTCAGTTGTTTTGTGACGGCCCAGCTGCCTGGTTGAATGTAGCCTCAGTTGTTTTGTGACGGTCCAGCTGCCTGGTTGAATGTAGCCTCAGTTGTTTTGTGGCGGTCCAGCTGCCTGGTTGAATGCCTCAGTTGTTTTGTGGCGGTCCAGCTGCCTGGTTGAATGTAGCCTCAGTTGTTTTGTGGCGGTCCAGCTGCCTGGTTGAATGTAGCCTCAGTTGTTTTGTGCCTGGTTGAATGACGTTGTCCAGCTGCCTGGTTGAATGTAGCCTCAGTTGTTTTGTGACGGCCCAGCTGCTTGGTTGAATGTAGCCTCAGTTGTTTTGTGGCGGTCCAGCTGCTTGGTTGAATGTAGCCTCAGTTGTTTTGTGACGGCCCAGCTGCCTGGTTGAATGTAGCCTCAGTTGTTTTGTGACGGCCCAGCTGCTTGGTTGAATGTAGCCTCAGTTGTTTTGTGACGGTCCAGCTGCCTGGTTGAATGTAGCCTCAGTTGTTTTGTGACGGTCCAGCTGCTTGGTTGAATGTAGCCTCAGTTGTTTTGTGGCGGTCCAGCTGCCTGGTTGAATGTAGCCTCAGTTGTTTTGTGACGGTCCAGCTGCCTGGTTGAATGTAGCCTCAGTTGTTTTGTGACGGTCCAGCTGCCTGGTTGAATGTAGCCTCAGTTGTTTTGTGACGGTCCAGCTGCCTAGTTGAATGTAGCCTCAGTTGTTTTGTGGCGGTCCAGCTGCCTAGTTGAATGTAGCCTCAGTTGTTTTGTGGCGGTCCAGCTGCCTAGTTGAATGTAGCCTCAGTTGTTTTGTGGCGGTCCAGCTGCCTAGTTGAATGTAGCCTCAGTTGTTTTGTGGCGGTCCAGCTGCCTAGTTGAATGTAGCCTCAGTTGTTTTGTGGCGGTCCAGCTGCCTAGTTGAATGTAGCCTCAGTTGTTTTGTGACGGTCCAGCTGCCTAGTTGAATGTAGCCTCAGTTGTTTTGTAGCGGTCCAGCTGCCTAGTTGAATGTAGCCTCAGTTGTTTTGTGACGTCCCAGCTGCCTGGTTGAATGTAGCCTCAGTTGTTTTGTGACGGTCCAGCTGCCTGGTTGAATGTAGCCTCAGTTGTTTTGTGGCGGTCCAGCTGCCCTAGTTGAATGTAGCCTCAGTTGTTTTGTGACGGTCCAGCTGCCTGGTTGAATGTAGCCTCAGTTGTTTTGTGACGGTCCAGCTGCCTGGTTGAATGTAGCCTCAGTTGTTTTGTGACGGCCCAGCTGCCTGGTTGAATGTAGCCTGAGTTGTTTTGTGACGTCCCAGCTGCCTGGTTGAATGTAGCCTGAGTTGTTTTGTGACGTCCCAGCTGCCTGGTTGAATGTAGCCTCAGTTGTTTTGTGACGTCCCAGCTGCCTGGTTGAATGTAGCCTCAGTTGTTTTGTGGCGGTCCAGCTGCCTGGTTGAATGTAGCCTCAGTTGTTTTGTGACGGTCCAGCTGCCTGGTTGAATGTAGCCTCAGTTGTTTTGTGACGGTCCAGCTGCCTGGTTGAATGTAGCCTCAGTTGTTTTGTGGCGGTCCAGCTGCCTGGTTGAATGTAGCCTCAGTTGTTTTGTGACGGTCCAGCTGCCTGGTTGAATGTAGCCTCAGTTGTTTTGTGACGTCCCAGCTGCCTGGTTGAATGTAGCCTCAGTTGTTTTGTGACGTCCCAGCTGCCTGGTTGAATGTAGCCTCAGTTGTTTTGTGACGTCCCAGCTGCCTGGTTGAATGTAGCCTCAGTTGTTTTGTGGCGGTCCAGCTGCCTGGTTGAATGTAGCCTCAGTTGTTTTGTGACGGTCCAGCTGCCTGGTTGAATGTAGCCTCAGTTGTTTTGTGACGGTCCAGCTGCCTGGTTGAATGTAGCCTCAGTTGTTTTGTGGCGGTCCAGCTGCCTGGTTGAATGTAGCCTCAGTTGTTTTGTGACGGCCCAGCTGCCTGGTTGAATGTAGCCTCAGTTGTTTTGTGACGGTCCAGCTGCCTGGTTGAATGTAGCCTCAGTTGTTTTGTGACGGCCCAGCTGCCTGGTTGAATGTAGCCTCAGTTGTTTTGTGACGGTCCAGCTGCCTGGTTGAATGTAGCCTCAGTTGTTTTGTGGCGGTCCAGCTGCCTGGTTGAATGTAGCCTCAGTTGTTTTGTGACGGTCCAGCTGCCTGGTTGAATGTAGCCTCAGTTGTTTTGTGACGGTCCAGCTGCCTGGTTGAATGTAGCCTCAGTTGTTTTGTGACGTCCCAGCTGCCTGGTTGAATGTAGCCTCAGTTGTTTTGTGACGGCCCAGCTGCCTGGTTGAATGTAGCCTCAGTTGTTTTGTGACGGTCCAGCTGCCTGGTTGAATGTAGCCTCAGTTGTTTTGTGGCGGTCCAGCTGCCTGGTTGAATGTAGCCTCAGTTGTTTTGTGGCGGTCCAGCTGCCTGGTTGAATGTAGCCTCAGTTGTTTTGTGACGGTCCAGCTGCCTGGTTGAATGTAGCCTCAGTTGTTTTGTGACGGTCCAGCTGCTTGGTTGAATGTAGCCTCAGTTGTTTTGTGGCGGTCCAGCTGCCTGGTTGAATGTAGCCTCAGTTGTTTTGTGACGGCCCAGCTGCCTGGTTGAATGTAGCCTCAGTTGTTTTGTGACGGCCCAGCTGCTTGGTTGAATGTAGCCTCAGTTGTTTTGTGACGGTCCAGCTGCCTGGTTGAATGTAGCCTCAGTTGTTTTGTGACGGTCCAGCTGCTTGGTTGAATGTAGCCTCAGTTGTTTTGTGGCGGTCCAGCTGCCTGGTTGAATGTAGCCTCAGTTGTTTTGTCCAGCTGCCTGGTTGACGGTCCAGCTGCCTGGTTGAAAGTAGCCTCAGTTGTTTTGTGACGGTCCAGCTGCCTAGTTGAATGTAGCCTCAGTTGTTTTGTGACGGTCCAGCTGCCTGGTTGAATGTAGCCTCAGTTGTTTTGTGGCGGTCCAGCTGCCTGGTTGAATGTAGCCTCAGTTGTTTTGTGACGGTCCAGCTGCCTGGTTGAATGTAGCCTCAGTTGTTTTGTGACGGTCTAGCTGCCTGGTTGAAAGTAGCCTGAGTTGTTTTGTGACGGTCCAGCTGCCTGGTTGAATGTAGCCTCAGTTGTTTTGTGACGGTCCAGCTGCCTGGTTGAATGTAGCCTCAGTTGTTTTGTGACGGTCCAGCTGCCTGGTTGAATGTAGCCTCAGTTGTTTTGTGACGGTCCAGCTGCCTGGTTGAATGTAGCCTCAGTTGTTTTGTGGCGGTCCAGCTGCCTGGTTGAATGTAGCCTCAGTTGTTTTGTGGCGGTCCAGCTGCCTGGTTGAATGTAGCCTCAGTTGTTTTGTGACGGTCCAGCTGCCTGGTTGAATGTAGCCTCAGTTGTTTTGTGACGGTCCAGCTGCCTGGTTGAATGTAGCCTCAGTTGTTTTGTGACGGCCCAGCTGCCTGGTTGAATGTAGCCTCAGTTGTTTTGTGACGTCCCAGCTGCCTGGTTGAATGTAGCCTCAGTTGTTTTGTGACGGCCCAGCTGCTTGGTTGAATGTAGCCTCAGTTGTTTTGTGACGGTCCAGCTGCCTGGTTGAATGTAGCCTCAGTTGTTTTGTGGCGGTCCAGCTGCCTGGTTGAATGTAGCCTCAGTTGTTTTGTGACGGTCCAGCTGCCTGGTTGAATGTAGCCTCAGTTGTTTTGTGACGGTCCAGCTGCCTGGTTGAATGTAGCCTCAGTTGTTTTGTGGCGGTCCAGCTGCCTGGTTGAATGTAGCCTCAGTTGTTTTGTGGCGGTCCAGCTGCCTGGTTGGAATTGTCATGAGTCGTTTTGTGTGGAAGCCAGACAATGAGGCCTCTCTCATCAAAGCAGAGGAGATCAATTATTCATGTTGTTTGGCCTCCCTCCTGTGACTGAAGGAGGGTAAGGAGAGTATTTCCTGCCACCCTGTCTGAAAGTAAAGGAAGTACTTACTGTGTATTGGATCACAGCCACTTTAAGAGTGGTGTTCTAGAGAAAAAAAAAACTCTATCACCTCTAACGATTGGGAGTTTTACCGATACCATGAGTTATAGCGACAACACTCTTTAAAGTGGGTCAGGGGTACTGTTACATCATGTTGCTTTTGCCATTATTTCTCCAGTGTGACTTACTGTACTGTACAGTGCCATAATGTATCCTGTGGCTACATGCTAAGTGTATATTTGTGTGTACCTGTGTGGGCCAGTACTGTACGGAGGAGTGGTTTAACAGGTCACTTCTCTATGTGATGGAAACAATGGGTCATAAATAATTTAGGTAGAAGGTAACAGGACCAGATATTTCATAAAGAACTGTAAAGATCAGCTTCCAGTCCCTACCAGCTGCTGTTAGTCACTCCTTCAAAACTCTACCTCTAGAGATATTAATATTTCTCTCTTTGCAAAGGGCATTGATTGCATTTCATGGCAGGGCATTTGTTTTACATTTACATTTACATTTAAGTCATTTAGCAGACGCTCTTATCCAGAGCGACTTACAAATTGGTGCATTCACCTTATGACATCCAGTGGAACAGCCACTTTACAATAGTGCTGGCATTTCAAGAAGCTGATTAAACAGCATAATCCTTACACAGGTGCACCTTGTGCTTGGGGACAATAAAAGGACACTCTAAAATGTGCAGTATTGTTACACAACACAATGCCACAGATGTATCAAGTTTTGAGAGAGTGTACAACTGGCATGCTGACTGCAGGAATGTCTACCAGAACTATTGCCAGAGAATTGAACCTGCGGGATCGTCTGAGACCAGCCACCTAGACAGCTGATAAAACTGAGTTTGCACAACCAAAGAATTTCTGCACAAACTGTCTCAGAGAACCTCATCTGGGTGCTCAGAGAACCTCATCTGGGTGCTCAGAGAACCTCATCTGGGTGCTCAGAGAACCTCATCTGGGTGCTCGTCGTCTTAATCAGGGTCTTGACTTGACTGCAGTTCGACGTCGTAACCGACTTCAGCGGACATATGCTCACCAACGATGCACACCGGCACGCTGGAGAAGTGTGCTCTTCAAGGATGAATCACGGTTCTAACTGTGCCTTGTGTGGGCGAGGTACATCACTCCGTGATGCTTGGACTTCTACGCAGAGTTGCAAAGAAAAAGCCATATCTCAGACTGGTCAATAAAAATATAAAATTAAGATGGGCAAAAGAACACAGACACACTAAGGAACAGGGGAGAGTTGACAACATAGTGCCCTACTTCCTCTCTAAGGACCAGGGAAGAGTTGACAACATAGTGCCCTACTTCCTCTAGTACACTAAGGACCAGGGAAGAGTTGACAACATAGTGCCCTACTTCCTCTCTAAGGACCAGGGAAGAGTTGACAACATAGTGCACTACTTCCTCTAGTACACTAAGGACCAGGGGAAGAGTTGACAACATAGTGCCCTACTTCCTCTAGTACACTAAGGACCAGGGAAGAGTTGACAACATAGTGCCCTACTTCCTCTAGTACACTAAGGACCAGGGAAGAGTTGACAACATAGTGCCCTACTTCCTCTAGTACACTAAGGACCAGGGAAGAGTTGACAACATAGTGCCCTACTTCCTCTCTAAGGACCAGGGAAGAGTTGACAACATAGTGCACTACCTCCTCTAGTATAGTAAGGACCAGGGGAAGAGTTGACAACATAGTGCACCACTTCCTCTCTATGCTGTCAACTCTTCCCCTGGTCCTTAGTGTACTAGAGAAAGCAGGGCACTATGCTGTCAACTCCTCCCTGGTCCCTAGAGAGGAAGTAGTTTACTATGTTGATCTAGACTGAAATAGGCCTAGATCAGGCTTCTTATAAGTGGTTTGAGAATTATCTAACAGAATACAATGTGCGATTTCTTGATGGTGTTAAGTCTAGTTTCCCGGATATTACGAAAGGTGCACCACAGGGGTCGGTACTGGGACCGGTTCGATGGTGTTGAGTCTAGTTTCCTGGATATTATGAAAGGTGTACCACAGGGGTCAGCACTGGGACCGTTTCTCTTTAACATTCATATAAATAATATTGGTCTATATGTTAAAACTTGTAATTTTCATCTATGTGCAAACAATACTGTTATTTATGCCATTGCCCAAACTGTAGACCAGATGTTGTTAGAGCTGAAATCTGGTTTTGTTACCTTACAGAAAGCCCTGGTTGGTTTAAAAATTGTACTTAATGTGGGCAAGACTAAATATATGTTGTTTCTAGTTCTCACAAGAATGTTTCAGATGTCCTACATATTTATTAATTGTATGGTTCTCGAATCGATTGGGTTTTGTGGCACTGTTTGTTAACTTGACAAAATGGTAATGTCAGTTCTTTCCCAGAACTTGATTTTGTACTGGCAGCCATCCCGTGCAGCAAGTGCAGAGGTTAACGTCTGCTCCAGAGGTTAACTCTGCACCAGAGGTTAACGTCTGCACCAGAGGTTAAAGTCTGCTCCAGAGGTTAACGTCTGCACCAGAGGTTAAAGTCTGCTCCAGAGGTTAACGTTAAAGGTCACACTAGAGTAGTTCATTGACAGACACAGTTCCTGGAACGAGTCATGCCGCCAATTGAGGACGGCTAATAGAAGTAAGGTGCAGTCAACTAGTATAGAACCCATTATGACTCAAAGACATTCGGGGAAATGGTGTTGCCCCAGACAGAGTGAAACATATTGATCAAATGGATCCTACAGTTACAGCAACTCTCCTGAAACCTTAAATGCTCCCTACCCATAGACTCAAAGAACTGATGCTCATATAGATAATATTTTCCTGTAGCCCACTTCTGCATGCAGTAATATAGTTATCAATCAGTTAAAAAGCATGCATTTAGTTTAGAAGAGTTGTATGGCATTGAAGCTTGTTTTCGAGATAGGGGGCGCTCTTTTAATTTTTGGATAAAAAAACATTCCCGTTTTAAACAAGATATTTTGTCACGAAAAGATGCTTGAATATGCATGTAATTGACAGCCTTGGAAAGACAAAACTCTGACGTTTCCAAAACTGCAAAGATATTATCTGTGAGTGCCCCAGAACTAATCCTACAGGCGAAGATATGTGAAAAACACCTTGAGGATTGATTCTAAACATCGGTTTGCCATGTTTCTGTCGATATTATGGAGTTAATTTGGAAAAAAGTTCGCGTTTTAATGACTTAATTTTCGTTTTTTTTCTTACCCAAACGTGATGAAGAAAACGGAGCGATTTGTCAACACAAATAATCTTTTTGTAATAACTGAACATTTGCTATCTAACTGAGAGTCTCCTCATTGAAAACATCTGAAGTTCTTCAAAGGTAAATTATTTTATTTGAATGCTTTTCTGTTTTTTGTGAAAATGTTGCCTGCTGAATGCTAACGCTAAATGCTACGCTAGCTATCAATAGCTATCAATACTGTTACACAAATGCTTGTTTTGCTATGGTTGAGAAGCATATTTTGAAAATCTGAGATGACAGTGTTGTTATCAAAAGGCTAAGCTTGAGAGCTAGCATATTGATTTGATTTCATTTGCGATTTTCATGAATAGTTAACGTTGCGTTATGGTAATGGACTTGAGGCTGTAGTCACGATCCCGGATCCGGGATGGCTCGACGCAAGAAGTTAACACAGTGTCCAAAGAGGGGCCAGATGTATACAGAATGGTGTCGTCTGCATATAGGTGGATCAAGGAATCACCCGCAGCAAGACCGACATTGTTGATATATAAAAGAGTTGGCCCAAGAATTGAACCCTGTGGTACCCCCATAGAGACAGCCAGAGGTCCAGAAAACAGACCCTCCGATTTGACACACTGAACTCTATCTCAGAAGTAGTTGGTGAACCAAGCGAGGCAGTCATTTGAGAAACCAGGTCGATGAATACGGCTGCACTGTATTGTCTTTTGTCGATGGCGGTAATGATATCGTTTAGGACCTTGAGCGTAGCTGAGGGGCACCAGTGACCAGCTCGGAAACGGGATTGCACAGCAGAGAAGGTACAGTGGGATTCGAAATGGTCAGTGATCTGTTTGTCTTAGAACTCCCCATCCCGGATCCGGGATCGTGACTACGGCTCAAGCTCATTACCATAACGCACAATGCAAAACAATATTCTTAGAAATATTTAACCTCCACACATTAACAAGTCCAATAGCTCAAATGAAAGATAAACACCTTGTTCATCTATCCAGCAAGTCAGATTTCTAAAATGTTTTACGGCAAAAACATAGCACATATTTATATTAGATCACCACCGAAATAAAAGACAAGCGGCGGCCATTTTGTCCCAGAAAAAAATAAAATTTAAAAGTAGGATTAAAAAATAAATAATTCACTAACCTTTTGAAAATCTTCATCAGATGAAAGTAATATTACATGTTACACAGTACATTTAATTTTTTTTTCAATAATATGCCATTTATATCCATAAATCTCTGTTTACAATGACAACATTTCAAAAAATGCTACTCAAATGTCCGGAGAAATGATGATAGCTCCGACAGATAACGTCAGATAACAAGCAATAAACATGACTAAATATACATGTTCTACATATATTTACAAAGATACACTTCTTCTTAATGCAACCGCTGTATTACATTTATTTTTAACGTTACAGACATTGTTCACTGGGCTATACTATGAGTCGGCGCTCAGATATTAGCAGTATGTCTCCTCTACGTTTGGAGTCCACAGAAACCCAAAATAACCACATAAATATTCCCTTACCTTTGATGTTCTTCCATCAGAAGACGTAGAAGGAGTCATACTTACCCAATACATCGTTTGGTTTCACGTTGTGTGTCTCTGTATTAGCATATGTTAACAGCTTCGGCTGAAATGCATCCAAAATGACTTCTGGTCCAGCACTCTTGCGCATCAAAACTTCCAATTTACATATTATATGTCGACTAAACTGGTCAAACTATGTGAAAAATCGAGCTTTATGATGTTTTTAGCATGTAGAACAAAGATCAGCGCGAACAGACAAACCGGCTTCAAATGCTGGATCATGGAAAAGAACATACTCCAAATCGTCCGCGCGCAATAGAGTGCCTGTTTTTCAGAGGGACACGAGCAATTTCGCCCGCCAAACGTCGAGGGCTCGTGGGATTCTCACAATGAACGTGCCATTTGAAAGCAGGCATCGCGCTGAAGAGATAGAGACTGTTCCTGGATCGGTAGCTGCCAGGGTGGGGTGGGGGCCATGACGTCAAAGTTGACCCAACTTTTCTCTTCACAAGAGAGTTTGGGAGAAAGGCTGCCCTGAGAGTTCTGCTTTACATACAGACATAATTTAAACGGTTTTAGAAACTTTAGAGTGTTTTCTATATGCATATATTAGCAATTTTGGGGAAAAATATTTTCAGTTTACTATGGGCACGCACTTTCTCCAACGGGGGCAGTATAGAGCCCTAGGCTTAAGTGGTTAACTTGGCTTTCGAAGACTTCGGAAAGGCAGGGCAGGATTGATATAGGTCTGTAACAGTTTGGGTCACGCAGCTTTCCAATCTTTTGGAATCTCGGACGATATGAAAGAGAGCTTGAACAGACTAGTAATTGGGGTTGCAACAATGGTGGATCATTTTAGAAAGAGAGGGTCCAGATTGTCTAGCCCAGCTGATTTGTATGGGTCCAGGTTTTGCAGCTCTTTCAGAATCTCTACTATCTGGATTTGGGTGAAGGAGAAGCTGGGAAGGCTTGGGCAAGTAGCTGCGGGGGGTGCGGAGCTGTTGACCGGGGTTGGGGTTGCCAGGACGAAACCATGGCTAGCCGTAGAAAAATGTTTATTGACATTCTCGATTATCATGGATTTATCGGTGGTGACAGTATTTCCTAGCCTCAGTGCAGTGGGCAGCTGGGAGAAGGTGCTCTTATTCTCCAAGGACTTTACAGTGTCCCAGAACCTTTTGGAGTTAGTTAATTTCTCTTTGAAAAAGCTAACCTTTGCTTCCTAACTTACTGTGTTTATTGGTTCCTGACTTCCCTGAAAAGTTGCTTATCGCGGGGACTATGCTATGCTAGTACAGTACGCCACAGGATGTTTTTGTGCTGGTCGAGGGCAGTCAGGTCTGGAGTGAACCAAGGGCTCTAACTGTTCTTAGTTCTAATTTTTTTGAAAGGGGCATGCTTATTTTAGATGGTGAGGAAATTACTTGATAATTTATTTATTGAATTTTACCCACTTTTTCTCCCCAATTTCGTAGTATCCAATTATTAGTAGTTACTCTCTTGTCTCAACGCTTTCAACACTTTCCCTCACCAACACCAGCTAGACCGTGATGGCCAGCTGTTTGATTCAACAACATACAAAAATGGAAATTACAGGAGAGACGAAGGTCGATAGCCATGCGTCCCCCGAAACACAACCCAACCAAGCCGTACTGCTTCTTAACACAGCGCGCATCCAACCCGGAAGCCAGCCGCACCAATGTGTCGGAGGAAACACAGTCCACCTGGCGACCTTGGTTAGCGTGCACTGCGCGTGCACTGCGCCCGGTCTGCCACAGAAGTCGCTGGTGCGCGATGAGACAAGGATATCCCTACCGACCAAACCTTCCCTAATCCGGATGACGCTAGACCAATTGTGCGTTGCCCACAGACCTCCCAGGGCGTTTCTGATTTAATGATTATGTTTTCACCTGTCTCTGACTGGCATCCAGCTCTGAGTTCGTATAGGCGCCTAAACCTTTGTTCACAATTCTTCTGCATATCCGATTCGAATCTGTTCTTTTTCCTGCCTTTGGAAAAGCAAAAAAATGTATTGTTCAAGTCACATTTCAAACCACTTTCGGAGGTGCTTTGAAATAAGATACAAATCTGATTCGAGTCCATGCGACTCATGTTTAAAATCTGATGATTCTGCCCTCAAGTGGTTTTTAGACTGTTAATTGACTTGCTCACTACTCTGTTGACAGTTTGACAATAACATACTAGAACATTGTTACTATGACAACTAGTGCAGCCAAATCAGCAAATGCCTGCTGTCTGAACAAACACAACTACGATTTGGTCACTTGTAATTTGCTTTTTGATTTGAAAAACAAAACTGATTCCAGCATTAAGGCCTGCCGTGTGAACAACGCCTCAAGGAAAACTCCACCCAAAAACTATCTTTTGGTATTTGTTTCATTAGTCCATTGTTGCCAGTCCCGAAGTGTTTTGCTTGTCAGCAGTCAAGTTTTCATCCATGGACTAATGAAACAAATACCAAAAGATAGTTTTTGGGTGCAATCTTCCTATAAGTTCTTCTCAGGCCATTGTTAATTGCAAAACATGTCTCACTGTCCTGATAGGAACTTTCAGAAAGATAACACATGAGGTTTCTAACTGAGGCACTTAGGCACTTGCAATGAGAGGGTTTAGTATTCACTAAACCTGTATGTCTTTCTCACAAGTCAAAACAAATAGATTTCACTAACATTGAAAAGACAATGTCATAGATATACAGTATATATGATGTTTACAAAGGATAGAGAAGGGGAGGGGGGATGGCAGGAGAAGAGAAGGGGAGGGGGGATGGCAGGAGAAGAGAAGGGGAGGGGGGATGGCAGGAGAAGAGAAGGGGAGGGGGGTGGCAGGAGATGAGAAGGGGAGGAGAGGGGGTGCTGTTTTTTCGGGGAGGTGGGGGGTTGATTCTAACACTAGGGATAATTAGGCATGAACTTGAAGTTAAGGTATAACATGATTTAGGCCGAAATCTCACAATTCACCTAAAGTTTGTTATTCTTGTTTTACCATAACCCCCCTTTCAGAAATGCATGTTTCCCTTGTTATTTATATTCCTACCTGAACCATGGCATTCAAAGGTGAATTACGGGCTGTCAAGATTTGCATATTCACAGAGAGCTGCATAATTTAGAAAACATTGCCTTGGAATGTGACAACATTCATAAGAGGGTTGGTATGAAAGGGCTCCCACATAATAATAGATTAATGAAAGCCAAGTCTGACATTTCAGATGGGTTTACCATCAGGACTCAAAACAACAAAAAGAGATCTGGGTTTGAAACACAATAACCCAACAGAATCCTGATAGGTCCATGTATTATTCATCATTCGTCGGTACCAAATGAGCCTTTATAACACAGAGCAAGTAATTCTATGTTTAGTGTGTTTTCTTAATGGGCCTAAACAAAAATGTGAATTTTTTTCAACCCCTTAAATCAGCTATGAAATCACAACAGTAAACACTTTGCTGGGACCATCATGTATTTGGTTTAATCTTGACTTCAGGCTATCCTTACATAGATACATTTTCATTACCATAGCAGTTTACTGCTCTAATCTGAAATATTATCCAATTTGTAGAAATAAATAGTTGTATTATGCTAAATGCAGTCAAGTTAAAATGTAGTGATTTGCAAATGATTATGTGTCTATAGCCATCAACTACCACTAATTTATTTTATTTATTTTTATTTCACCTTTATTTAACCAGGTAGGCCAGTTGAGAAAAAGTTCTCATTTGCAACTGCGACCTGGCCAAGATAAAGCATAGCAGTGTGAGCAGACAACACAGAGTTACACATGGAGTAAACAATTAACAAGTCAATAACACAGTAGAAAAAAAGGGGAGTCTATATACAATGTGTGCAAAAGGCATGAGGAGGTAGGCGAATAATTACAATATTGCAGATTAACACTGGAGTGATAAATGATCAGATGATCATGTACAGGTAGAGATATTGGTGTGCAAAAGAGCAGAAAAGTAAATAAATAAAAACTGTGGGGATGAGGTAGGTGAAAATGGGTGGGCTATTTACCAATAGATTATGTACCGCTGCAGCGATCGGTTAGCTGCTCAGACAGCTGATGTTTGAAGTTGGTGAGGGAGATAAAAGTCTCCAACTTCAGCGATTTTTGCAATTCGTTCCAGTCACAGGCAGCAGAGTACTGGAACGAAAGGGGGCCGAATGAGGTGTTGGCTTTAGGAATGATCCGTGAGATACACCTGCTGGAGAGCGTGCTACGGATGGGTGTTGCCATCGTGACCAGTGAACTGAGATAAGGCGGAGCTTTACCTAGCATGTCCTTGTAGATGACCTGGAGCCAGTGGGTCTGGCGATGAATATGTAGCGAGGGCCAGCCGACTAGAGCATACAAGTCGCAGTGGTGGGTAGTATAAGGTGCTTTAGTGACAAAACGGATGGCACTGTGATAAACTGCATCCAGTTTGCTGAGTAGTGTTGGAAGCAATTTTGTAGATGACATCGCCGAAGTCGAGGATTGGTAGGATAGTCAGTTTTACTAGGGTATGCTTGGCAGAGTGAGCGAAGGAGGCTTTGTTGCGGAATAGAAACAGACTCTTGATTTGATTTTCGATTGGAGATGTTTGATATGGGTCTGGAAGGAGAGTTTGCAGTCTAGCCAGACACCTAGGTACTTATAGGTGTCCACATATTCAAGGTCGGAACCATCCAGTGTGGTGATGCTAGTCGGGCATGCGGGTGCAGGCAGCGATCGGTTGAAAAGCATGCATTTGGTTTTACTAGCGTTTAAGAGCAGTTGGAGGCCACGGAAGGAGTGTTGTATGGCATTGAAGCTCGTTTGGAGGTTAGATAGCACAGTGTCCAATGACGGGCCGAAAGTATATAGAATGGTGGATCAGGGAATCGCCCGCAGCAAGAGCAACATCATTGATATATACAGAGAAAAGAGTCGGCCCGAGAATTGAACCCTGTGGCACCCCCATAGAGACTGCCAGAGGACCGGACAGCATGCCCTCCGATTTGACACACTGAACTCTGTCTGCAAAGTAATTGGTGAACCAGGCAAGGCAGTCATCCGAAAAACCGAGGCTACTGAGTCTGCCGATAATAATATGGTGATTGACAGAGTCGAAAGCCTTGGCAAGGTCGATGAAGACGGCTGCACAGTACTGTCTTTTATCGATGGCGGTTATGATGTCGTTTAGTACCTTGAGTGTGGCTGAGGTGCACCCGTGACCGGCTCGGAAACCATTGCGGAGAAGGTACGGTGGGATTCGAGATGGTCAGTGACCTGTTTGTTGACTTGGCTTTCGAAGACCTTAGATAGGCAGGGCAGAATGGATATAGGTCTGTAACAGTTTGGGTCCAGGGTGTCTCCCCCTTTGAAGAGGGGGATGACTGCGGCAGCTTTCCAATCCTTGGGAATCTCAGACGATATGAAAGAGAGGTTGAACAGGCTGGTAATAGGGGTTGCGACAATGGCGGCGGATAGTTTCAGAAATAGAGGGTCCAGATTGTCACGCCCAGCTGATTTATACGGGTCCAGGTTTTGCAGCTCTTTCAGAACATCTGCTATCTGGATTTGGGTAAAGGAGAACCTGGAGAGGCTTGGGCGAGGAGCTGCGGGGGGGGCGGAGCTGTTGGCCGAGGTAGGAGTAGCCAGGCGGAAGGCATGGCCAGCCGTTGAGAAATGCTTGTTGAAGTTTTCAATAATCATGGATTTGTCGGTGGTGACCGTGTTCCCTAGCCTCAGTGCAGTGGGCAGCTGGGAGGAGGTGCTCTTGTTCTCCATGGACTTCACAGTGTCCCAGAACTTTTTGGAGTTGGACCTACAGGATGCAAACTTCTGCCTGAAGAAGCTGGCCTTAGCTTTCCTGACTGACTGCGTGTATTGGTTCCTGTCTTCCCTGAACAGTTGCATATCGCGGGGACTGTTCGATGCTATTGCAGTCTGCCACAGGATGTTTTTGTGCTGGTCGAGGGCAGTCAGGTCTGGAGTGAACCAAGGGCTGTATCTGTTCTTAGTTCTGCATTTTTTGAACGGAGCATGCTTATCTAAAATGGTGAGGAAGTTACTCTTAAAGAATGACCAGGCATCCTCAGCTGACGGGATGAGGTCAATGTCCTTCCAGGATACCCGGGCCAGGTCGATTAGAAAGGCCTGCTCACAGAAGTGTTTTAGGGAGCGTTTGACAGTGATGAGGGGTGGTCGTTTGACTGCGGCACCGTAGCGGATACAGGCAATAATCCAAGCCAAATTATTATGTGTCTATAGCCATCAACTACCACTAATCCAAGCCAAATTATTATGTGTCTATAGCCATCAACTACCACTAATCCAAGCCAAATTATTATGTGTCTATAGCCATCAACTACCACTAATCCAAGCCAAATTATTTTGTGTCTACAGCCATCAACTACCACTAATCCAAGCCAAATTATTATGTGTCTATAGCCATCAACTACCACTAATCCAAGCCAAATTATTTCTTGCTGCTTTCATTTTCTCTACTAGTTGTTCAATAGCATGTTTCCCTGTCGGAGGAATCGTGATGTGTTGACGTGCATTCAAAGCTTTGTTCTAATGACTATTCAATGACGTATCTGACACTACTCTGTCAAGCACATTGATTTGTACTACACTGAAGGTTTGACTTTTTCATTTTTTTAAGAATAAAAAAGACCTTCCTACTTGTTTCCCCTGTCGCCAGGATATCACTTTGGCCACTCTGTGCTCCAGATGGCTTTGTTGAAAAGGCCTGACCCTCTCCAGTCCTCAAGGACATTTAATGTGGACCAGGCGGAGGGGACATAGCACTCAATACATATGAAAGCATTGCCTCAAAACAAGATCTTCAGGGATTCTTGAGCATTGGCATACACTGAAAACACATTAGGGCTCAAGGTCTGCTCCCAATGCTCATTTTTATGTAATGATGCTTTGGTGTTAAACTCCCTTAAAACGATCAAGGTCCAGCATACTATGTGTCATTGTCATAACAATGATATAACATTGATACTTCAATCATGGTACTTCGAACATAATCAAATCATGGAGTTGATCATAACGCATTGCGATTTATTACAGGTGGTAGGTTCAGTACACATCATTGTATTTGGATCAGAAATTAGGCTGGCCCTCCTTGAAGTCTCATAGATTGATGCTTTGTGTTCTTTTTGTCGTTGAAGGCCGTTTGCAGAAACTGCCGCCATACCTTGCCTCATCATTAGCCTTCAGAAGTACAGTATAATTTATCAGAATCAGGAATGGCAAACTCTGGAGATTCTTTCGATCTCCACCGAGTTAAAGCTAAATATGTGTTTTTTTCCCCCCAGCTCTCGTGTGGAATGAGTTGGTGCCTGCGAGGGCATCAGGTGTATGTTGGAGAGCATTTTTACTGAACAATGTGTTTGTTTCATATGATTGTGCTTTGCTTTCTGGGTTTTGTGTTAGCTTTTCATGTATTTAACCAAAATAAAAAATAATAATTGAACGTAGGCAGGTCAGTTAAGAACAAATTCTTATTTACAATGATGGCTTAGGAACAGTGGGTTAACTGACTTGTTCAGGGGCAGAAAGACACTTTTCTACCTTGTCAGCTGGGGGATTTGATCTAGCAACCTTTTGGTTATTGGCCCAACACTGTAACCACTAGGCTACCTGCCACCCCAATATAGATATGTGTAGTGTAATTGATATGTATATAGATATGTATAGTGTAATTGATATGTACTATATATAGATATGTATAGTGTAATTGATGTGTATATAGATATGTACAGTGTAATTGATATGTACTGTATATAGATATGTACAGTGTAATTGATGTGTATATAGATTTGTACAGTGTAATTGATATGTATATAGATATGTATAGTGTAATTGATATGTACTGTATATAGATATGTATAGTGTAATTGATGTGTATATAGATATGTATAGTGTAATTGATATGTACTGTATATAGATATGTATAGTGCAATTGATGTGTATATTGATATGTACAGTGTAATTGATATGTACTGTATATAGATATGTATAGTGTAATTGATATGTACTGTATATAGATATGTAGAGTGTATTTGATGTGTATATAGATATGTATAGTGTAATTGATGTGTATATAGATATGTATAGTGCAATTGATGTGTATATAGATATGTATAGTGTAATTGATATGTACTGTATATAGATATGTATAGTGTAATTGATATGTACTGTATATAGATATGTAGAGTGTATTTGATGTGTATATAGATATGTATAGTGTAATTGATGTGTATATAGATATGTATAGTGCAATTGATGTGTATATAGATATGTACAGTGTAATTGATGAGTACTGTATATAGATATGTATAGTGTAATTGATGTGGATATAGATATGTATAGTGCAATTGATGTGTATATAGATATGTAGAGTGTAATTGATGTGTATATAGATATGTATAGTGTAATTGATGTGTATATAGATATGTATAGTGCAATTGATGTGTATATAGATATGTACAGTGTAATTGATGTGTACTGTATCTATATCGATATGTATAGTGTAATTGATATGTACTGTATATAGATATGTATAGTGTAATTGATATGTACTGTATGTACTTATATGTATAGTGTAATTAATGTGTATACAGATATGTATAGTGTAATTGATGTGTATATACACACACACACACACACACACACACACACACACACACAAGATGTTTTTTTTTTTTTCATTTAAAAAATAAAATAAAATATTGCTTGTTTTGTTAATATATAATATAATATATATGCCATTAATATATGCCATTTAGCAGACGCTTTTATCCAAAGCGACTTACAGTCATGTGTGCATACATTCTACGTATGGGTGGTCCCGGGAATCGAACCCACTACCCTGGCGTTACAAGCGCCATGCTCTACCAACTGTGCCACAGAAGGACCACAATTGTTATTATGTAAGGATGCATTATGTCAGGTTGCAATGGCTTTATGTCCCAAAATAGAAAGAAACTACTAAAGGAACAACATCTCCTGAATAGATGTAGAACATTTACCATTCAGTCAAAATACAGCGACCACAGAATGATCTTGATGGATAACTTTATTGGTGAATTAAGTTCAGAATCAGAACAAGCAAACAATGCAATCTGCTCAACAATGACTGCCAAATCCTCCCATTCTTTTCCAAGGACCGCTCACATCTTAACACATGGAACAGGGAATGTGTTCATCTGATGTCTCATCTTTACAAAAAAAAGGAATGGGCAGCCGCCCTGCTGCGTTTCTACAGCCAACTTTACCTACCAGGCATCTGCTTCTGCCTGCTGAGGTGCCAAAGGACCATCCAAGGTGGTTCAATTAAGACTGTGTGTGTGGCCAAAGAGCTCTGTTTTCATGTCATTCAACAAATGTAAAACTCCTGGAGTTTTCTAAATGGCATCGACACTTGGCTTGGAACCAGACAGAGGTCTTTGGCCAGGTGCACCAGTAGTGGCTTTGGCGTCAAAATGAGAATGCAAGAGCAGAAAAGAACCCCATACCTACTTTAAAATATGGTGGATGTTATGGGGCTATTCTGCTTCCACTGGTCCTGTGGGCCTTCGTAAGGTCAACAGCATCATGAAATTTACCAGGACATTTCATGCAAAAATCAGGTTGCTTCTGCCAGGAGGCTGAAATTTGGTGACAAGTAGATATTCCAGCGAGACAATAACCCCAAGCACACAACAAAATCCACAAAGAAATGGTTAATTGACCACAAAATAACACATTTGCAAAGGCCATCTCAGTCTCTGGACTTGAAACCCATTGAAAACCTGTGGTTTGAATTGAGGAGGGCCGTCCATAAGAGCAGATAAAGGATATCAAGCATCTGGAAGGATTATGTAAGGAGGAATGGTCTAAGATCACTCCCAATGTGTTCTCCAACTCATTAAACATTTGAGAAAAAGGCTCAGTACCATTATTTTCACAAGGTGAAGAATTGAAAGGTACTGAAAACAGGCGTGTCAATAATTTTGACCCCTTCCCTTTTGAGAATTGCTTGTATACAAAATCTCTTTCACTGAGCAATTATATTAGTATAAACATGTACTTTTTGCATACAATACAGCTCAATATTTGAATTATTTATTTTATACAGTCATTTTTGCTCATCTTCATCAATGGTGTCAATAATTTCAGACCCCATTGTATATTGTTAGATGTCAAGCGATAGCTATATTTACAATACCTTCTGGAGCTGAATAAGAGATAGCTATGATTACAATACCTTCTGGAGCTGAATAAGAGATAGCTATGATTACAATACCTTCTGGAGCTGAATAAGAGATAGTTATGAATACAATACCTTCTGGAGCTGAATAAGAGATAGTTATGAATACAATACCTTCTGGAGCTGAATAAGAGATAGTTATGAATACAATACCTTCTGGAGCTGAATAAGAGATAGCTATGATTACAATACCTTCTGGAGCTGAATAAGAGATAGTTATGAATACAATACCTTCTGGAGCTGAATAAGAGATAGCTATGATTACAATACCTTCTGGAGCTGAATAAGAGATAGTTATGATTACAATACCTTCTGGAGCTGAATAAGAGATAGTTATGATTACAATACCTTCTGGAGCTGAATAAGAGATAGCTATGATTACAATACCTTCTGGAGCTGAATAAGAGATAGCTATGATTACAATACCTTCTGGAGCTGAATAAGAGATAGCTATGATTACAATACCTTCTGGAGCTGAATATGAGATAGCTATGATTACAATACCTTCTGGAGCTGAATAAGAGATAGTTATGAATACAATACCTTCTGGAGCTGAATATGAGAGAGCTATGATTACAATACCTTCTGGAGCTGAATCAGAGATAGTTATGAATACAATACCTTCTGGAGCTGAATATGAGAGAGCTATGATTATAATACCTTCTGGAGCTGAATCAGAGAGAGCTATGATTATAATACCTTCTGGAGCTGAATATGAAAATCAAGACCATTTGATCTTCAGAAGGAACTGCAACTCCAGATAGATTATCAGTGGATTACTTCCATGCAACACTTTGCATTAAATTCTAAATCACGTTATTTCTCCAGAAAATACTCCACAATATCCTTTTAGTGACAAAAGCACCAACTTTTCAGTGAAGGATAGTGTTTCAAATAGCTTTTTCTTGATTGTTTTGACAAAGTGAATACAAATTGTGATATAAGAGGAAAATGATGAAGAGGAAAAAGATGAACGTTTTAAAGACACATTTCAACACCATGCTGTAATGTTGTCCATGACAGTGGTTATAAATGGATTGGCCTTGGCTAAGTGTCTCTCATTTTACAACTAATTGGCAGAAGCTTTAGACCATTCGTCTACTCTTAGTACAGCAAAACTCCAGCCGTAATTGCAGTCAATTGATTGCGGTAAAATCCCCCCATGGACTTGTAACTCAGTATAGTTCCTGTAGGAAGGGATTTCAGAAACATGAACTCTATAGTATTAGATACAACAGGGAACCTTCTAAACTAGAAAAATAAAGTTTTTTTTTCTATTTTCGATTCAATATTCTTACGTCAAAGTATTTGTATTTATGTTCAACACATTCAATTCAACATTGCTGGTTCTCTCAGTTATTTATCTTTTCACACTGCAATAGCTTTGACAACTACCTGGATTTATTTATTTAATTCTATTCAAAGAAAGTATACTAGGGGAGGGAAATGGTGAGAGGTGTGGTGTTGTATTTGTGAAAGTCTGAAACTAGCTCTCATGATGCGTGTTCATCTCAGCCTGAGCAGACGGTGTCACACTGTTTCACCTTCTCACATCCACTCCATTAACTTCCTTGTTTCTTACCCCTGTGGGATGCTTGGGTGTCAGGGAGAGAGAAAAAAAATGGAAAGAAAAGGCAGCAGCTTTTCAAAGTCTTTAGACAGTCGACTCAGACAGCACAGGGGAAGAATCAACACACTTCACAAGCTTCCTGCTGTAACAATTTTCACTACTGTCTGCATGTTTTACAAAACCTATATGACATCCACATGGTTGAAGCTATGAATATATTTCTGTGAGATTTGAGCTTTGGGCAATTATCATTCCCAAGACATGCTGTAAGAATGTGTTTGCATTGATTTAATAAATAACTAACTTCATAATGTTGTCATCAAACAATAAGAACGGCCTGTGACATCTTTCCCTCGAGTTGCCGTGGAGACCTAGCAACTGGGTTTGATTTAAGAGGGCTCTAAGCGTTATAATCTTTGAGCATTTAAAAATAAACTGATCGTACAAAAGACACAACGGCAGTCTTTGTAGTAACACACAAGCTGTGATGCGTATAGACGTGTCTGGGTAAGCCGACAAAACTCTAGTATCTACTGCTTATCACAAGCTGTCATGCGTATTGACGTGTCTGAGTAAGCCGACAAAACTCTAGTCTCTACTGCTTATCATGCTTATTGGATATAGGCAGTACAACCAAAGATTTTTATAACTAAACCAAGATACACCACAGCTTGCCGTGGGAAGAAATTAGTCATAGTGGGCAGGACAAGCAAGGAGGTGAGCAGGGTATCCTATTGCCGCTTTCTAATATACTTCTGCATATTCCCATTAGGGAACGCCTACTCTGTGGCGCGTGTGCAATAAATGAATTTGCCTTTGCAGTCCTAAACAGCGCGATTTTATTTTATTTTGCAAAGGATAAAGTCTACAAAACTTAGCACCCTTTGTTCATAACATATTGTAGTTTTGGGAACAGAAACATGTATTGAGATCAAATGTTAAATCAATGAGAAAATTGGCAGAATGTCCGCCAAAATCTTCTCCCACTGAATGCCAGTAGGTTTCCTCTGTGTGGAAACGCCAACAGGATGCTTCACATTTATACATCCAGTGAATATCTGTCTCATTGTTCTATCTGTGGTACAAGTATCTATGCAACTGATCCAAGCATATCATTCTGAAGTCTGGAGAGACGTGAAAGAGTGCTTTATGCCGTTAGGACTGCCATGAGAATCAGCTCTACATTGCTGCAGTGAGTCAGGTGTCACTACTAGAAACACAGTGAGACATCCGAGGATACACATCTAAATGCGTATTATTCATATTTTAGTGAGGGAGAGTTACAACCACAAGGTTATCTTGACTGATGACGTACATTGTCTCGTGTATGTCTCAGTAACTGTGCAGTGAGCAGTTTCCGACTTCAGATTCCTAAAGAGGTGGTTCTAAGATGCTATTTGTCCACATTTGCAGTGTGACTGTCATGAAGCTCACAGTTAGAGGCTACCTAACATGCACTCTCCCAGTGGGTTGCATGCCTCCACTCTTACTATGCCCTCAAAGGTCAAGTGATGACTGTCTGTCACACAACATATTCAGACCACACAGGCACAACAGGCAGTTCAGCGAGCACAGAGAGGAACAGTGAGAGGTGTTGGAAATAGAGAGGCATATGAAAATTGTTGCTTTTTAAATGTGTAATATGTTATATTTCCACATGTAACAAAAAATACATATAATCTCCATGCTATCTGTGGTAGAACAATCAATGTTAAACTGCAAAATGTATTTATTTAAGCAATCCCATTCAGAACAATTATAGCTGAAATCTTATTTTAGGGTGGAAGAAAATGGAATAGCCAAGTGTGTTCCAACCTGCACATAATTTTAGATCCAGCACTCTACATTTACATCATTTAACAGACACTTTTACACAGAGCAAATTATAGTAGTGAGTGCATACACTTTCATATTTGTTTGTACTGGTCCCCGTGGGAACTGAACCCACAACACTTCCGTTGCAAGTGCCATGCTCTACCAACTGAGCCACACAGGACCACTCCACCTTCCATCAGCACAGCAAGGGTTCTTCGGCTGACCCTATCTGTGGAAAGGGTTCTACCTGGAACCAAAAGGGTTCTCCCTGGAACCAAAAAGGGTTCTTCAAATGATTCTGCTATGGGGACAGCAGAAGAACCCTTTTAGGTTCTAGAATGCACCTTTCTTCTAACTGTGTAGCTGTAATGAAGCTTCTAATGTATTCTGCCTGTTCACAATTAGTTAGGGGTGGCAGGTAACCTTTTTCCTAGCCACCGTGCTTCTACACCTGCATTGCTAGCTGTTTGGGGTTTTAGGCTGGGTTTCTGTACAGCACTTTGAGATATCAGCTGATGTACGAAGGGCTATATGAATACATTTGATTTGATTTGATTTAGCCTAGTGGTTAGAGTAGCCTAGCAGTTAGACCGTAGGCGTGGCAGGTAGCCTAGTGGTTAGAGAATATGGGTGACAGGTAGCCTAGCTCTTAGAGGGTAGGGGTGGTAGGTAGCCTAGTGGTTAGAGCATATGGGTGGCAGGTAGCCTAGCTCTTAAAGGGTAGGGGTGGTAGGTAGCCTAGTGGTTAGAGCATATGGGTGGCAGGTAGTCTAGCTCTTAGAGGGTAGGGGTGGTAGGTAGCCTAGTGGTTAGAGCATATGGGTGGCAGGTAGCCTAGCTCTTAGAGGGTAGGGGTGGTAGGTAGCCTAGTGGTTAGAGCATATGGGTGGCAGGTAGCCTAGCTCTTAGAGGGTAGGGTTGGTAGGTAGCCTAGTGGTTAGAGCATATGGGTGGCAGGTAGCCTAGCTCTTAGAGGGTAGGGGTGGTAGGTAGCCTAGTGGTTAGAGCATATGGGTGGCAGGTAGCCTAGCTCTTAGAGGGTAGGGGTGGTAGGTAGCCTAGTGGTTAGAGCATATGGGTGGCAGGTAGCCTAGCAGTTAGACCATAGGCGTGGCAGGTAGCCTAGCAGTTAGAGAGTAGGGGTGGCAGGTAGCCTAGCGGTTAGAGCTTAGGGTTGGCAGGTAGCTTAGTGATGAGAGAGTAGGAGTGGCAGGTAGCTTAGTGGTTAGAAGGTAGGGGTGGCAGGTAGCCTAGCGGTTAGAGAGTAGGGGTGGCGGGTAGCCTAGTGGTTAGAGAGTAGTGGTGGCAGGTAGCATAGTGGTTAGAGAGTAGTGGTGGCAGGTAGCATAGTGGTTAGAGAGTAGTGGTGGCAGGTAGCCTAGCTGTTAGAGCATAGGGGTGGCAGGTAGCATAGCGGTTATAGAGTAGTGGTGGCAGGTAGCCTAGCTGTTAGAGCATAGGGGTGGCAGGTAGCATAACCGTTAGAGAGTAGTGGTGGCAGGTAGCCTAGCGGTTAGAGAGTAGTGGTGGCAGGTAGCCTAGCTGTTAGAGCATAGGGGTGGCAGGTAGCATAGTGGTTAGAGAGTAGTGGTGGCAGGTAGCATAGTGGTTAGAGAGTAGTGGTGGCAGGTAGCATAGTGGTTAGAGAGTAGTGGTGGCAGGTAGCATAGCTGTTAGAGCATAGGGGTGGCAGGTAGCATAGCGGTTAGAGAGTAGTGGTGGCAGGTAGCCTAGCTGTTAGAGAGTAGTGGTGGCAGGTAGCCTAGCGTTTAGAGAGTAGTGGTGGCAGGTAGCCTAGCGTTTAGAGAGTAGTGGTGGCAGGTAGCCTAGCTGTTAGAGCATAGGGGTGGCAGGTAGCCTAGCGGTTAGAGAGTAGTGGTGGCAGGTAGCCTAGCTGTTAGAGCATAGGGGTGGCAGGTAGCATAGCGGTTAGAGAGTAGTGGTGGCAGGTAGCCTAACTGTTAGAGAGTAGTGGTGGCAGGTAGCCTAGCTGTTAGAGCATAGGGGTGGCAGGTAGCATAGTGGTTAGAGAGTAGTGGTGGCAGGTAGCATAGTGGTTAGAGAGTAGTGGTGGCAGGTAGCATAGTGGTTAGAGAGTAGTGGTGGCAGGTAGCCTAGCTGTTAGAGCATAGGGGTGGCAGGTAGCATAGCGGTTAGAGAGTAGTGGTGGCAGGTAGCCTAGCTGTTAGAGAGTAGTGGTGGCAGGTAGCCTAGCGTTTAGAGAGTAGTGGTGGCAGGTAGCCTAGCGTTTAGAGAGTAGTGGTGGCAGGTAGCCTAGCGGTTAGAGCATAGTGGTGGCAGGTAGCATAGCGGTTAGAGAGTAGTGGTGGCAGGTAGCCTAGCTGTTAGAGCATAGGGGTGGCAGGTAGCATAGCGGTTAGAGAGTAGTGGTGGCAGGTAGCCTAACTGTTAGAGAGTAGTGGTGGCAGGTAGCATAGTGGTTAGAGAGTAGTGGTGGCAGGTAGCATAGCGGTTAGAGAGTAGTGGTGGCAGGTAGCCTAACTGTTAGAGAGTAGTGGTGGCAGGTAGCCTAGCGTTTAGAGAGTAGTGGTGGCAGGTAGCCTAGCTGTTAGAGCATAGGGTTGGCAGGTAGCTTAGTGATGAGAGAGTAGGAGTGGCAGGTAGCTTAGTGGTTAGAAGGTAGGGGTGGCAGGTAGCCTAGCGGTTAGAGAGTAGGGGTGGCGGGTAGCCTAGTGGTTAGAGAGTAGTGGTGGCAGATAGCCTAGCTGTTAGAGCATAGGGGTGGCAGGTAGCATAGCGGTTAGAGAGTAGTGGTGGCAGGTAGCCTAGCTGTTAGAGCATAGGGGTGGCAGGTAGCATAGCGGTTAGAGAGTAGTGGTGGCAGGTAGCCTAGCTGTTAGAGCATAGGGGTGGCAGGTAGCATAGCCGTTAGAGAGTAGTGGTGGCAGGTAGCCTAGCGGTTAGAGAGTAGGGGTGGCGGGTAGCCTAGTGGTTAGAGAGTAGTGGTGGCAGGTAGCATAGTGGTTAGAGAGTAGTGGTGGCAGGTAGCATAGTGGTTAGAGAGTAGTGGTGGCAGGTAGCCTAGCTGTTAGAGCATAGGGGTGGCAGGTAGCATAGTGGTTAGAGAGTAGTGGTGGCAGGTAGCCTAGCTGTTAGAGCATAGGGGTGGCAGGTAGCATAGCGGTTAGAGAGTAGTGGTGGCAGGTAGCATAGTGGTTAGAGAGTAGTGGTGGCAGGTAGCATAGTGGTTAGAGAGTAGTGGTGGCAGGTAGCATAGCTGTTAGAGCATAGTGGTGGCAGGTAGCATAGTGGTTAGAGAGTAGTGGTGGCAGGTAGCATAGTGGTTAGAGAGTAGTGGTGGCAGGTAGCATAGTGGTTAGAGAGTAGTGGTGGCAGGTAGCCTAGCTGTTAGAGAATAGTGGTGGCAGGTAGCATAGCGGTTAGAGAGTAGTGGTGGCAGGTAGCCTAACTGTTAGAGAGTAGTGGTGGCAGGTAGCCTAGCGTTTAGAGAGTAGTGGTGGCAGGTAGCCTAGCTGTTAGAGCATAGGGTTGGCAGGTAGCTTAGTGATGAGAGAGTAGGAGTGGCAGGTAGCTTAGTGGTTAGAAGGTAGGGGTGGCAGGTAGCCTAGCGGTTAGAGAGTAGGGGTGGCGGGTAGCCTAGTGGTTAGAGAGTAGTGGTGGCAGATAGCCTAGCTGTTAGAGCATAGGGGTGGCAGGTAGCATAGCGGTTAGAGAGTAGTGGTGGCAGGTAGCCTAGCTGTTAGAGCATAGGGGTGGCAGGTAGCATAGCGGTTAGAGAGTAGTGGTGGCAGGTAGCCTAGCTGTTAGAGCATAGGGGTGGCAGGTAGCATAGCCGTTAGAGAGTAGTGGTGGCAGGTAGCCTAGCGGTTAGAGAGTAGTGGTGGCAGGTAGCCTAGCTGTTAGAGCATAGGGGTGGCAGGTAGCATAGTGGTTAGAGAGTAGTGGTGGCAGGTAGCATAGTGGTTAGAGAGTAGTGGTGGCAGGTAGCCTAGCTGTTAGAGCATAGGGGTGGCAGGTAGCATAGCGGTTAGAGAGTAATGGTGGCAGGTAGCATAGTGGTTAGAGAGTAGTGGTGGCAGGTAGCATAGTGGTTAGAGAGTAGTGGTGGCAGGTAGCATAGTGGTTAGAGAGTAATGGTGGCAGGTAGCATAGTGGTTAGAGAGTAGTGGTGGCAGGTAGCCTAGCTGTTAGAGCATAGGGGTGGCAGGTAGCATAGCGGTTAGAGAGTAGTGGTGGCAGGTAGCCTAGCTGTTAGAGAGTAGTGGTGGCAGGTAGCCTAGCGTTTAGAGAGTAGTGGTGGCAGGTAGCCTAGCGTTTAGAGAGTAGTGGTGGCAGGTAGCCTAGCTGTTAGAGAATAGGGGTGGCAGGTAGCATAGCGGTTAGAGAGTAGTGGTGGCAGGTAGCCTAGCTGTTAGAGCATAGGGGTGGCAGGTAGCATAGCGGTTAGAGAGTAGTGGTGGCAGGTAGCCTAACTGTTAGAGAGTAGTGGTGGCAGGTAGCATAGTGGTTAGAGAGTAGTGGTGGCAGGTAGCATAGCGGTTAGAGAGTAGTGGTGGCAGGTAGCCTAACTGTTAGAGAGTAGTGGTGGCAGGTAGCCTAGCGTTTAGAGAGTAGTGGTGGCAGGTAGCCTAGCTGTTAGAGCATAGGGGTGGCAGGTAGCATAGCGGTTAGAGAGTAGTGGTGGCAGGTAGCCTAGCTG
The DNA here is from genome assembly GCF_023373465.1 of Oncorhynchus keta. Lineage (NCBI taxonomy): Eukaryota > Metazoa > Chordata > Actinopteri > Salmoniformes > Salmonidae > Oncorhynchus > Oncorhynchus keta. The sequence continues at coordinate 43,524,535 of NC_068427.1, read as the reverse complement.
TTAGAGCATAGGGGTGGCAGGTAGCATAGCGGTTAGAGCATAGGGGTGGCAGGTAGCATAGCGGTTAGAGAGTAGTGGTGGCAGGTAGCCTAGCTGTTAGAGCATAGGGGTGGCAGGTAGCATAGCGGTTAGAGAGTAGTGGTGGCAGGTAGCATAGCGGTTAGAGAGTAGTGGTGGCAGGTAGCCTAGCTGTTAGAGCATAGGGGTGGCAGGTAGCATAGCGGTTAGAGAGTAGTGGTGGCAGGTAGCCTAGCTGTTAGAGCATAGGGGTGGCAGGTAGCATAGCGGTTAGAGAGTAGTGGTGGCAGGTAGCCTAGCGGTTAGAGCATAGGGGTGGCAGGTAGCATAGCGGTTAGAGAGTAGTGGTGGCAGGTAGCCTAGCTGTTAGAGCATAGGGGTGGCAGGTAGCATAGCGGTTAGAGAGTAGTGGTGGCAGGTAGCTTAGCTGTTAGGAGCATTGGCCCAGTAGCCAAAAGATCGCTGGTTTGAATACCTGAGCCGGCTAAGTGAAAAATCTGTCGATGTGCCATTTGAGCAAGGCGTTTAAATCCTAATTGCTCCTCTACATCCCTCGCTAAATGACTAAAATGTAGTAGTTAGATTACTAAGAACTCAAAGGTTGTTTAAAAGCCATGTGATCTGTACAATTTAAAACCACATAATGTACCAATGTACTGTAACTTTCTAAATTAATTCCAAATTAGGCCAGTTCATTTGTTTGAAATGGGCTCTAAAACAGGGACCTGGCTATCATCAATATATTTATATTATACCCATCTGTGGTCTCATACAGATGGAGGATCTTCATTTGAGCTAGTTTGCTACAGCAGGAAAATAATCCTGCAGCAACACAAAATGTGGATTTTAATGAATGGACATTTTTGTAGGGGTTGATACATTTTTCGTTAGGGCAAATCAAGTCTGACATTTCAAAGTGGATATTACACACTTTAGAAGCCTTTTTAAAAGTCAAATACATTAGAAGTTTGCATTTCCTGCTTTGCAGAAAAAATTATCAATATCCAAAGAGTGATGAAGATCCTACATCTGCAAGAGACAACACTATTATAATGCTACAACACTGAACAAAAATATAAACGCAACACGTAAAGTGTTTGTCCCGTGTTTCATGAGCTGGAATAAAAAATCCCAGAAATGTCCCATACACGCAAAAAGCTTATTTATTTAAAATGTTGTGCACACATTTTTCAGGAAAGGGGGATACCTAGTCAGTTGTCCAACTGAATGTATTCAACTGAAATATGTCTTCTGCATTTAACCCAACCCCTCTGAATCAGAGAGGTGAGGGGGGCTGCCATAATCCACATCCACGTCTCCAGTGCCCGGAGAACAGTGGTTTAACTGCCTTGCTCATGGGCCAATACATTTTCCGTTAGGGCAAATTAAGTCAGAATTATGTACATGGAAATTACAAACATCAGGAGCCTTTTTAAAACTTAAATACACTATGAGTTTGCATTTCTTGCTGTTTAGGAAAATTCTCAACAACAATAGAGGGATCAAAATTAGATCCTCCATTTGTATGAGTGTTTCCCTTTGTACAACCAGCCATTTCTAAGCACAGAATACTTCTGTTCTGCTTCCAAGGCAATCCCGCCCGCCCCCACCAACCCATTCCAACACACATGCACACACACACACCATGAAGGAAGCTCGAGTATCACATACTGTATACCTTCAGAGAAATGTTGAAAGAGCTATGAAAACTGAGAACCACAAGGGACAAGGACAAAGGGAGTCACAGAGTCTGGCTTCTACGTAGTGGTTACTAAGAACTGGCCACAAAAACAAAAAGGGAGGTTTACAAATAGAGCAACTTCCAAAGTGATAATAGCGATTAATTGTTGTATAAAGATTCTATTCAGTTTATTTTTTACAGACGCTCTACAATGATTGATATGTGTGCAAGTCTAATGCCACTTCTAGTATGGTACAGTTATTATCTCAGAGGAGTGTGTTGTTTACACAGACAGTCCCTCTGTTCCTTTGGTGATGTTGTTGTGGGTTTCACTTGTTCAAAGAAATCTATTGCCATCAGGGTTTGCATGTCTGATAACATGATGACTTCAAAGGGAGATGACTAGTAGCGTTACATTTACATGTGCTTGTTTATTTGTGTATAAACCAGCAGGCTCTCTGGGGTTTGAATGACTCCTAGCCCATATGAGACCATTTTTGTGTTGCCATTGGGATTGGTTTCTTTGATGTCTTCCAAGCCATGTCAAGATCTGTAGAAGTGAATGCAGGATGGCCATGAATTCAAAGAAGTAATCTGGTTGGGTTTAATAAAAATATATATGTGACATGCAATAATGTCAAAGATTTTACTGAGTTACACTTCATATAAGGAAATCAGTCAATTTAAATAAATGTATTAGACACTAAACTATGGACTTCACATGACTGGGCAGGGGTGCAGCCACGGGTGGGCCTGGGAGGGCATAGACCCACCCACTGGGGAGCCAGGCCCAGCCAATCAGAATGAGTTTTTCTCCACAAAGGGGCTTTATTAGAGACATAAACACTCCTCAGCACCCCCCCAGACTATCCCGCAGGTGAAGAAGCCAGATGTGGAGGTCCTGGTCTGGCGTGGTTACATGTGGTCTGCGGTTGTGAGGCCGGAAGGACGTACTGCCAAATTCTCTAAAACGTTGGAGGCAGCTTATGTTAGTGAAATTAACATTACATGTTCATGCAACAGCTCTGGTGTACATTCCTGCAGTCAGCATGCCAATTGCACAGGCCCTCAAAACCTGTAAACAAATTTGTGCACAACATTTGAGAGATGTATGTTTTGTGGTATGGAACATTACTGGGATTTTTTATTCCAGCTCAAGAAACCAACACTTTACGTGTTGCTTTTATATTTTTGTTCAGTGTTGTAGCATTATAATAGTGTTGTCTCTTGCAGATGTAGGATCATCATGACTCTTTTGTTATTGATCCTTTTTTCTGCAAAGCAGGAAATGCAAACTTCTAATGTATTTGACTTTTAAAAATGCTTCTAAAGTGTGTAATTTCCACTTTGACATGTCAGACTTGATTTTCCCTAACGAAAAATGTATCAACTCCTACAAAAATGTCCATTCATTATAATCCAGTAACGCTCTTCTTCCTCCTCTGACGAGGAGTAGCAAGGATCAGACCAACGTGCAATGTGGTAAGTGTCCATAATGATATATTTAATAAATCAACAGAACACTGAACAAAATAACAAAAGTACAAACAAACAACCGAAACATATCGGCAGCAATGGTGGAAATATCAGCGATGGCATCGTATACTGAAGAGAACAAGGAACAGACACAGGAAGAGGAAGAGCATCCAGCGCAGTACTCTCCATACTTTCCACACAGGATCATCTTGATCCAAGGACACTGTCACACTGTAGATATAGAGTCAGCTGAGGGTGAACCACATTGAAATGTAACAAACGAAGAGTAATCTAGCCACTCATAGGTAAGCAGGTCTGTGCAACTTTTGCTACACAGTTCAGGGCTGCCCAACTCCGGTCCTGGAGGGCCGAAAATACTTCTGCTTTTTGTTTCTACCCGATTAGAAGGAGAGGATGAAAACCAGAAGTGTTCCTGCCCTCAGTGATCGGATTTGAACAGCCCTGATATAGTTATTTTGTGCATTCTGCTGTTTTAGATTATTAAGTGGACATCCCCCCCGTTCATATGTACATTATGCAGAAACAGCAGTGTCGACAATTTACAATAAATTGGGTAGCCTTATTTACTAAGCTATGTTTACCTTGTTGAATTGCTTGTAGCAGATATGAGACCTGTTGTTTGAGTCATACAAGGTGTGGACCGTGGTGTTGTCAACGTTGTTGGGGAAGTTGAGGTCTCGTTGAACTGTTTTGTGGTTTATGTTTTGAGCTGAGATACAAGCCCTGCAGGAAACAGCAACTCACACAGCAACTCATAACGGACATAGCATAAAAAGAAATGTTATGAAACACAGGTTTCTTTAGAAACATTTGTAAGCCCTGATTTCACTAATAGCAATTGATCAGTGGTATATGCAATGTTATATTAAATTCCTCAGAGAAAAATAAAAACTGTAAGCGACAACTTCAGCTACATACAGTACTTACACTCGGAGACAGTCAGCTGAAGACGAAACGCCAAAGTTCTGCTGGCTCTTTCAATTGCACACCAGTACCAGCCACTGTCCTCAGCTGTTGCTCCTTTCATACTGACTGTGAATAACCCAAGGTTTTTATCATCCAATATCTGAACATCACTGGTCAGATGTTTAGGTTGATCAGATCGAATGATAACTGTGCAGAAATACCAGTGATAACCCCTGCACCAGAATTTGACCTTGTCCCTGTTGAACTGGTGATACTCGCAGGAGACGTGGACTGTTTCACCAACTGCACTCTTCACCTCTGAGGGTCCGGAGAGGGATGAGACTGCTAAAGGAAATCACAAACAAACACATGCATTAAACAATGTGTCTTTATTTAACAGTGATTAAACATTTATAGTCAATGATTTAAAACAACATACCTTTTAGTAAAGATAAGATGATGAGATTGATCCAAATCTTGGTAGTCATCTTCAACTCAATCATTATCTGAAATCTATGACTTTAAAGGTTATGGAAATGGCAACTCTTTGTGGTGACTGGTGAAAGTGTCCTCTGCATTCAGACTGGGCTGTGAGGTCCACCCCTTCCTGTACCTGCTCTCTCTGGCTATTAGGCAGTTCCACACCAGGATACCCAAAATATTTTTGCGCCTTCTCAGGTTGTTCTGGCATTTCAAACATAGAAACTTCATTGGGTGGAAGGATGTTGACATGTTTTATACAATTGTATCACATACAATATTTGAGAAAATCATGATGAAAGTGGCCATTTTAGGCACTTTTTAGACCTATACATGCCTCCTGTAAGACCTTATGGTCTGTGAAACATATATGATACAGACATCATTGTGCTGTCATCAGAATGAATGACAACAGAACAAACCAGTGGAACAGGATAATGGCTCTATCGTAAACTCCCCCTCTGACCGTTCCTGATGATCTTGGAACAGAGGAGACAGCCCAGGTTCACCTAGAATCCTACCCTAGCTGCAGATTTTATTTTCAAAAACGTTCTGGAGATTTGTACTTACATAAATAAGGTCATTGTTTGTTTGGAGCTGGTGGGGGTTCTTCAATAACATTCTTCCAGTTAGAATACCCAGCTTCGGTGAAGGCCTTGTTTGCATTAGCATTGGACCCAACACTGAACTTTCGACATGGGAAACAAAATGCTGCATCTGCAATAACTGAGAATTCCAGCCAATCTCTTCCTATGAACCAGATCAAATCAAATCAAAATGTATTTCTCACATGCGCCAAATACAACAGGTGTAGGACTTACCCTGAATTCTTACTTATATTATAAGCCCTTAACCAACAATGCAGTTCAAGAAATAGAGTTCTGAAAATATTTACTAAATAAACTTAAGTAAAAACAATCTAAATACAATAAAACACAAGAAAATAACATAACAATAACAAGGTTATGTACAGGGGATACCAGTTCCGAGTCAATGTGCCAGGGTACAGCTTAGTCAAGTTATTTGTAAAGTGACTATGCCTGGGGTGGGGGGTCAATGTGGTCCTAGACTTGGCGCTCCGGTACCACGTGCGGTAGCAGAAATAACAGTCTATGACTTGGGTGACTGGAGTCTTTGACAATTTTTTGGGCCTTCCTCTGACACCGCCTAGGACATAGGTCCTGGGTGGCAGGAAGCTAGGCCCCAGTGATTTACTGGGCCGTAGGCATTACCCTCTGTAATGCATTACAGTCAGATGCAGAGAGGTTCCATACCAGGCGATGATGCAACCGGTCAGGATGCTCTCAATGGTGCAGCTGTAGAACTTTTTGACGATCTGGGGACACATGCCAAGTCTTTTCAGTCTCCTGAGGGGGAAAGGGGGGGTGTTGTGTCCTCTTCACAACTGTCTTGGTGTGTTTGGACCATGATAGTTTGTTGGTGATGAGGACACAGAGGAGCCCCAGTGTTGAGGATCAGAGTGGCAGTGGATGTGTGTGGATATTTTGTTGCCTAACCTGACCACCTGGAGGCGGCCCGTCAGGAAGTCCTGGATCCAGTTGCAGAGTGTTTAGTCCCAGGGTGCTTAACTTAGTGATGAGCTTTGTGGGCACAGTGGTGTTGAATGCTGAGCTGTAGTCAACAAACAGCATTTTCACATAGGTGTTCCTTTTGTCCAGGTGGGAAAGGGCAGTATGGAATGCATTTGAGATTGCGTCATCTGTGGATCTATTGGAGTGGTATGCGAATTGGAGTTGGTCTAGGGTTTCCGGCATGATGGTGTTGTTGTGAGCCCCGACCAGCCTTATAAAGCACTGCATGGCTACCGGTGTGAGTGCTACATGGCAGCAATCATTTAGGCAGGTTACCTTCACTTTGTTGGACACATGGTCTATGGTGACCTGTTTGAAACATGTTGGTATTACAGACTTGGTCAGGGAGAGGTTGAAAATGTCAGTGAAGACACTTGCCAGTTGAGTACACGTCCTGGTAATCCATCTGGCACCACAGCTTTGTGAATGTTGACCTGTTTAAAGGTCTTGCTCACATTGGCTATGGAGAGCGTGATCACACAGTCGTACAGAACAGCTCGTACTCTCATGCATGCTTCAGTGTTGCTTGCCTCGAAACTAGCATAAAAGGCATTGAAATCGTCTGGTAGGCTTGCGTCACGGGGCAGCTCACGGCTGGGTTTCCCTTTGTATTCTGTCATATTTTTCAAGCCCTTCTACATTGAACGAGCGTCAAAGCTGGTGTACTAGGATTCAATCTTGTTCTTGTATTGAAGCTTTGGCTGTTTTATGGTTCGTCTGAGGGCAGAGCAGGATTCCTTATAAGTGTCCGGATTAGTGTCCCGATCCTTGTAAGCGGCAGCTCCAGCTCCAGCTCAGTGCAGATGTTGCCTGTAATCCATGGCTTCTTTTTGGGAAATGTACATGTGGTCACTGTGGTGACGATGTTGTTGATGCACTTATTGATGAAGCCAGTGACGGAGGTGGTATACTCCTTAAGAATCCTGGAACATACTCTTGTTAGTGCTAGCAGTCTTGTGGCGTAGCATCCGCGTCATCTGACCACTTCCGTATTGAACGAGTCACTAGTACTTCCTGCTTTTGTTTTTGCTTGTAAGCAGGAATCAGGAGGATAGAATTATGGTCAGATTTGCCAAATGGAGGGCGAGGTACAGCTTTGTATGTGTCTCTGTGTGTGCTATTAAATGAAAGTTTTTAGACAGAAAATCTGCGGCTATGTAGGATTCTAGGCTAACCTGGGCTGGCTCCTCTGTTCCAAGATCATCAGGAACTGTTGGAGGTGGAGGTGGAGGTTGCTGTGGAGCCATACGCTGCCAGGATAATGGTATTTCAGAATTATATTTCAGAATCAAGACATTCTCCATAGACATACTCCATATGTAAGAGCACACTATAAGGAGTATAATTACATCAAGATGTAGGAAAAATGGCCACTTTCATCAACGCATTTTTTTGATCGAAATGCAAAAAAACATGTCAAACATCGTTCCTCACAAGGAAGTTTCTATGTGAGAATTTCCAGAACAATAGGAGATACCAAAAATATTTTCGGGCTATCATAGTGTGGAATCACCCTATTCTCAGAAATCAAAACACGGAGAGGAATTCATAGCAGAAACTGGGGGGGGCAGATGGATCTTTTGCCCATTTAAAATGATTAACACTGTTAAGACTATAAAACTGATTAATACTGTGTCCCAGGGGACAGAGAGCTCATGTCCATTGAAACTGATTAAGAACGTACCCCAGGGGACAGACAGAGCTCATTCAAATTTAAATGGATAAAGAACGTGCCTCAGGGGACAGACAGAGCTCATTCAAATTTAAATGGATAAAGAACGTGCCTCAGGGGACAGACAGTGCTCATGTCCATTGAACCTGATTAAGAACGTGCCCAAGGGGAGAGACGGTGCTAATGTCCATTGAAACTGATTAAGAGTGTTAAGACTATTGAAACTGATTAAGACTGTGTTGAAACAGATTAAGACTGTGGCCAATCAATTTGTATCCCTTTTTGTTATGAACATCAAATCAAACTTAATTTGTCACATGCACCAAATACAACAGGTGTAGTAGACCTTATCGTGAAATGTTCACTTACCAGCCCTTAATTAATTAACCAACAATGCAGTTTAATGAAAATAGAGTTAAGAAAATATTTACAAAATAAACTAAAGTAAAAAAATTAAACAAAAGATAAAGATAAAAAGAGAAAGATAGAGTTAAGAAAATATTTATGAAATAAACTAAAGTTAAAAATAAAATAAAAAGTAACACAATAAAATAACAATACCAAGTCAATGTGCCGGGTACAGGTTAGTCGAGTTAATTTGTACATGTAGGTAGGGATAAAGGGACTATGCATAGATAATCATCATCGAGATATACAATACATATAGTTCATTGTGCATGGGATTAATTCATGGGATTATTTAATGGGTTTAATTCATGGGGGGAAAAAAGTGACTCAATAAAATAACAATAATGAGGCTATTTACAGGGGGAACCGGTACCGAGTCAATGTGCGGGGTCCAGGTTAGTCAAGGTAACTTGTACATGTAGGTAGGGGTAAAGGGACGATGCATAGATAATAATCAGCAATACATACAATACATATAGTTCATTGTGCATGGGATTAATTCATGGGTTTAATTAATGGGATTAATGCATAGGATTAATTAATGGGATTCATGGGATTAATTAATGGGATTCATTCACAGATTTTCCATTCGCCAATCAGTGTCCCCTCAAAACAAATACACCAGCATGCATGATGCCTCTTGGGGGAGATAACATACGGAGGAGGAGAGAATTGATAGTGCAAAGTGCATATCACCATACTCATATCAACATATGATGTAAATGATCCATTCATTTATAAATGTTACCTTGGACTGCTAATGTGTGATAATAATGCTCAGTCTAAAGCAAAACGAAGATGGCAAAGTATGGACAGGTCTCGCTCTGAGAATATTAAAGATCTGCTTGGCTTAGTCTATGCAACATTAACATATTGCAGGTGGCAAGGTATCAGAATTGAGATGTCCTTAGGCAGCCAAAACACACATTAATTCTGTAACGACCCGCCACACTGGAGTGAACATCATCATTATTGGTCAGGTGAGGCAGAGTTATCTGTTCCAAAGCGCCTAACGACTTTTTAAGCCTCTTTGGAGGGATGACAATGACTTTCATTAATCCATCCAAGGCCAGTGTTGCTTGCTATAGGATTTGATATGGGTGAGGATCTACTCTGATTTGAAAGAAAACGTTGTTTCATTCTAATTGTTTTACACACGTAAATAATGGCTTTAATCTTACTCTGTTCTATTCACAAAGGGCCCGATTCAGACTTAGGAAATGTACACCTTTACTACGCACTGTAGTTGGTATTCAGACTTACCTTATGCAGGTGTGCAGCGGGATTTGCAGGCTTGGTTCCCTTTACACGTGCTGAATACATTTAACTAAAACGTTGAAAACCCTCCCACTTGCTGGCCTACAGATTTTCTCATGGAGTTTGCATTCAATAGGGTTTTCAATACATTTATCTTAAGCCATCCCTTTAACTACGGTTTACCTTTAATTCGCATTTTGTTGACAGACTAGAATACATTGAGAGACTGGGTTCAGAAAATAGGGATCAACAAAAGAAAGCTATGTAAATATATGCATATTTGTCTCAGTTTCAGCACCAACTGGTAGACTATACTTTGATCTTGGAGGTTATTTAGGAATATTTTAGGGTTAGGAAAGTATGTATGAATTGTAGAAAACAGGTTTAAACTGGTACATATGGTCTGAGTTCCATCACGATTCAAATAGGCTACATCTTCCAAATTATTGCACAGTGTAAGCCTAATATGATCCACTATAGCTAGCAACCCTCAGTAACAACTACACAGAAAGGTACACAGAATGGAATGGATGTCAGGGATTTCCTCCTCTCATCTGAAGAGGAGAGGCGAGAAGGATCGGAGGACCAATATGCGACGTGGTAAGTGTCCATGGTTCTTTTAATAAGAAAATTTCAACATGAACACAACTACAAAACAAGACACGTGAAAACCCAAAACAGTCCCGTGTGGCACAAACACTGCCACAGGAAACAATCACCCACAAAATACCCAAAGAATATGGCTGCCTAAATATGGTTCCCAATCAGAGACAACGATAAACACATGCCTCTGATTGAGAACCACTCTATAGACTTACCTAGACAACTAAACTGAACACAACCCCATTAATCTAATAAACCCCTAGAGAAGATGAAACACAATAAACCACCCTCATCACACCCTGGCCTAACCAAAATAATAAAGAAAACAAAGATAACTAAGGCCAGGGCGTGACAATGGAATTAAATCATGCAAAATGTAGGCTACAAATGGAAGGAAACTAACACTAAAATGACAGTTAAAAAAATGATGTGGGTATTATTACTGACAGTGGCTCCATATAGTGGCTATTATTTAACATGATCCAAATTGTAAAATAAAATGGGAAAGCCCGGGTCTCCAAATTTCACCACTGCAATTTATGAGTGCATACAATAACAATTCAGAATAATGCCACAGATATTTATAGACTCCAGCCTCTTCAGGCGAGGCGTCCCGCTAGCTGGACAAGATCCGGTGAAACTGGAGGGCGCACAGTTCAAATAAATAATCATTAAAATTATGGATATTAAACATTTAGGTACATACACGTGTCTTATATCGGTTGAAAGCTTAACTTCTTGTTAATCTAACTGCACTGTCCCATTTACAGTAGCTATTACAGCTAAAACATGCCATGTGATTGTTTGAGGACGGCGCCCCACCTCAAAATATTTTTCAACCGGCACAGGTTTCATAAATTCACAAATATTCACAAATATTGACATACTTTTTGAAAATCTTCATCTGATTTGTCATCCAAAGGGTCCCAACTTTAACATGCGTTTTGTTAGATAAAATTCTTCGTTATATCCCAAAAAGTCTGTTTAGTTGGCGCCATCGATTTGAGTAATACACTCGTTCAACATGCCGCGATAGAGATCTACTCCTAAACATTGTTTCAAAAAGTCTACCAATGTTTCTATTCAATCTTCAGATACCGTAAAATGGAATCAAACTATAATATTTCATACATAAAGAAGTATGTTCAATAGGAAGCCAATATTAGCAGGTGCGCATTGTCTTCTCCCTCCTGTCTCAGCCTCCAGTATTTATGCTGCAGTAGTTTGTGTAGGGGGGCTAGGGTCAGTTTGTTATATGTGGAGAATTTCTCCTGTCCTATCCGGTGTCCTGTGTGAATTTAAAGTATGCTGTCTATAATTCTCTCTTTCTTTCTCTCTCTCGGAGGACCTGAGCCCTAGGACCATGCCTCAGGACTACCTGACATGATGACTCCTTGCTGTCCCCAGTCCACCTGGCCGTGCTGCTGCTCCAGTTTCAACTGTTCTGCCTGTGATTATTATTATTTGACCATGCTGGTCATCTATGAACATTTGAACATCTTGGCCATGTTCTGTTATAATCTCCACCCGGCACAGCCAGAAGAGGACTGGCCACCCCACATAGCCTGGTTCCTCTCTAGTTTTTTTCCTAGGTTTTGGCCTTTCTAGGGAGTTCTTCCTAGCCACCGTGCTTCTACACCTGCATTGCATGCTGTTTGGGGTTTTAGGCTGGGTTTCTGTACAGCACTTTGAGATATCAGCTGATGTACGAAGGGCTATATAAATACATTTGATTTGATTTGATTTGATTCATGATGCACGCACGCACGAATTTCAAAGCAGGTGTCCTTATGATAAAAATCTTATTTCTTACTCGCTTTGGAAGAAACAAGCCTTCAACCTTGAACAAAGACTACTGACACCCAGTGGAAGCCATAGGAATTGCAGATTCTAGATTACTTAATACTTACAGTAGATGTTGACTTGTAAAAAATTCAAAGCAGTATAGGCAGCATACATGATTAATATTTGCCAATTCTTAATCTTCCAAAGTGGAAGACTGTCCTTCTCTCCCAGCAAAAATGATTTCTGAGGCCATCTGAGCTGAGATTCATTTTGACTGATTGATTGTGGTAAGGAGCCACACATGCAAAGCTATTTATTTGTTGTGTCCCTCCCCCAATTTGCACGTGGCTGGGGTAGAGTGTGGGAAAATACAGAATTTTTTACAATGTATAAAAATAATGTATCTAAAGAATGTATTGTAATAACATTGTACAGGTTCCCGCAAGACATTACGTAGTTTCACAAACTACAAGGAGTAAAGACTGTGAGAAAAGCAGAAGACAGGCAGATAGGCAGGGGGATAGACAGATTCTTGATGCTATTTTGAAACAGCAGGCTCAGGAAGGAGGCAGACAGAGTGAAGGCACACAGCAAACCTTTTTGTTTCACTTTTACTTGTTTTTACCTACACACACACTTTTCCACACTTTTATTACCCTCGGGTCCGAACACCACATATGTAATATAAATGTGTTCTTTTACATGTTCTTCACAGAAAATGAGCCAAGGCCAATGAGTCTCAGGTTGAAAAATAATTAATTGTGGCATTTTTCAATTAGTAAACATTGAATATGGGTCCCACAGACCCAAACACCACACAAGGTTTAACTGGGGAAAAGGGTCTGCAATACATGTCATGTTGATATGATTTTCAGCTTGCTGTCATATGACTGGTTTCAATTTCTCTCCAGGGATCAAAAAAATAATAATCTAAAACAATTGCTATGTGTATTTACAATCCCTTTACGCATTTACTCATTTACCAAGCTCTTATCATTAGCTCTTATTGATTTATAAATTACAGTACATGGAGATTATATCAGAGAAAAGAAAGAGGATGCTTTTTCCACTTGAAACTAGCAGGTATTATTCAACCTCATTCATGGTTTCCTCACACGTAAACCTGGTGGAATTATTAGGGAATTTAGTTAAGGGCAGAATATGACATTCATTATATATACAAAAGTATGTGGACACCCTTTCAAATTAGTGTATTCGGCTATTTCAACCACATCCAATGCTGACAGGTGTATAAAATCGAGCACACAGCCATGCAATCTCCATAGACAAATATTGGCAGTAGAATGGCCTTACTGAAGAGTTCAGTGACTTTCAATTTGGCATAGGATGCCACCTTTCCAACAAGTAATTTGGTCAAATTTTGGTCCTGCTAGAGCTGCCCCAGTGAACTGTGTGTTGTTATTGTGAAGTGAAAATTCCTAGGGGAAACAACGGCTCTGCCGGCGAAATGGTTGACTGCGAAGTGGTAAGCTCACAGATTGGGACCACCGAGTTCTGAAGCACGTAGCGTGTAAAAATCATCTTTCCTCGATTGCAAAACTCACTACCGAGTTCCAAACTGCGTCTAGAAGCTACATGAGCACAAGAACTGTTCGTCAGGAGCTTCATGAAATGGGGTTCCATGGCCGAGCAGCCACACACAAGCCTAAGATCACCATGAGCAATGCCAAGCGTCGACTGGAGCAGTGAAAACGTGTTCACTGGAGTGATGAATCACGCTTCACCAGCTGACGTCAGACAGATGAATCTGGGTTTGGCAGATGCCAGTAGAACTGGCAATGCATAGCTGCCGCAATGCATAGCGCCAACTGTAAAGTTTGGTGGAGCAGGGATAATGGTCTGGGCTATATTTCATGGTTCTGGCTAGGCCCCTTAGTTCCAGTGAAAGGAAATATTAACGCTACAGCAAACAATGACATTCTACATGATTCTGAGCTTCCAACAGTTTGGGGAAGGCCCTTACCTATTTCAGCATGACAATGCCCCTGTGCATAAAGCAAGGTCCATACAGAAATGATTTGTCGAGATTGTTGTGGAAGAACTTGACTGGCTTGCACAAAGCCCTGATCTCAACCCCATTAAACATCTTTGGAATATATTGGAACCCTGACTGCGAGCCAGATCTAATCGCCCAACATCAGTACCCAACCTCATTAACACTCTTGTTGCTGCAAGTCCCTGCAGCAATTGTTCCAACATCTACTGGAAAGCCTTCCCAGATAAGTGGAGGCTGTTATAGCAGTGAAGTGGGGACCAACTCAATATTCATGCCCATTCGTGTTAGTGGCTAAGCATGACTCCTACACCATCATTAAGTTTGCTGACAACACAACAATGGTAGGCCTGATGACCGACAATGATGAGACAGCGTATAGGGAGGAGGTCAGAGACCTGGCAGTGTGGTGCCAGGACAACAACCTCTGCCTTAACGTGAGCAAGACAAAGGAGATGATCTTGGACTACAGGAAAAGGTGAGGCGAACACGCCACCATTCACATCGACGGGGCTGTAGTGGAGCACGGTCGAGAGTTTCAAGTTCCTTAAGAGTCGACATCACCAACAAACTATCATGGTCCAAACACACCAAGACAGTCGTGAAGAGGACACGACAGCACCTTTTGGCCCTCAAGAGACTGAAAAAATTTGGCATGGGTCCCCAGATCCTCAAAACCTTCTACAACTGCACCATCAAGAGCATCCTGGTCTGTTGCATCACCGCCTGTTATGGCAACTGCTCTGCATCCAACCGTAAGGCGCTACAGAGGGTAGTGTGTACGGATCAGTACATCACAAAGGCCAAGCTTCCTGCCATTCAGGACCAATATACTATGCAGTATATATAAAATTGTCAAGACTCCAGTCCCCCAAGTCATAACCTGTTCTCTCTGCTACCACATGGCATGTGGTACTGGAGTGCCAAGTCCAGGTCCAAAAGGCTTTTTAACAGCTTCCACCCCATAGCCATAAGACTGCTGAACAGCTAATCAAATGGTAACCTGGACTATTTACATTCACATCACCCCCCTTTGTGTTTACACTGTTACTACTTACTGTTTATTATCTGTGCATAGTTACTTTACCCCTACCTATATGTACAAATGACCTCGACTAACCTGTACCCCCACACATTGGTATTGCTAATGGAAATGAATGTACATGAGTAATAGGACTATGGTGATACCAGTATTGCAAAAAATAAATCCATTGCAAAAATGTAAACACAAAGCAGACCAAACTCTTTGGTCCTTTACAAACCTGCTGTATGTAAAGTATGTGTGTTCTATAGCATGGAAAAAAAATATTTGTGACTCTCGATGAAAACATAATGATGTTTCTTTCCACCATTCTTTTCCTAAATAAGTTAAATCTGCTTTGTTTTTTGTTTCCTTGCCATGATAGTAACAAGTATCTCCATACTGGTATTGTCCAGACACTAACGCATAATGTCGCTCTATTTCCATTTCAATGTGGTGTATGTCTGATCATGCAGCGACTGTTCTGAACTGGTGTGGCTCATGTGAGCATTCTAGTCATCGCTCTCTCCCACATCAGAATTTACAGTCTCCGCAGATCCAGTGTCAGATAAGCCAGATGGTAGACTGTATCCTCATGGTATACTGGATATATTTATATTGTTCCCTGAATTCATATGTGGGAAAAAAGACTGCAGTGAGCCTGGGATGTGAGCAACCTTATATCGATCAGTTAGCACTGTGAGCAACCATATACCTTATGATCGTTCTGTTGATGATCAATACAATATTCCTTTCAAGTCTTTGAGAAAATGTTCACTTGTATGGAGTGAAAAAACTGGGCTTTAAATCTATAAACAGTTTCCCAGTTACCAAACATTTCTGATCACAAACCACAGTCAAGATGGCTTCCCTCTTCGTTTCCATTTTACTCAAACTAGGAAGTGACCTCACACCAGGAAGTGTGGCTAGGGAGTGACCAGCGAAGAGTCCAGCCCACCTACACTCTTAGAAAAAAGCTTATGGGCTGTCCCCATAGGAGAACCCATTTTTGGTTCCAGGTAGAACACTTTTGGGTTCCATGCAGAACCATCTGTGGAAAGGGTTCTATATTGAACCCAAAAAGGTTCTATCTGGAACCAAAATGGTTCTACCTGGAACCAAATGGGTTCTTCAAAGGGTTCTCCTATTGGGACAGCCGAAGGACCCTTTTATGTTCAAGATAACACGTTTTTTTCAAAGGGTGTCTCAAGGAACCTTCATAAAATGATATGAACTTATTAAAGAATACATTCAGGGTTTCCACAATCGGCAAATAATTTACATAACCTGAGACACATTAAATATATATAATTTGTCTTCAATGACTGATGTTAACATCTGTTGCTTCTGTTTTGTTTCTTGAAGTTGAATATTATATGTAGTGTCAGGTTTTCTGGTTGTGATGCTTCCACTGACCTGCACATGAAGGTTATCTGTCTATGTCCACATTTGCTGAGAAATGACTGTATGAGGAATGATAATGCCGGAAGGAACAAATTAATTAATCAATTTCTCATTAGAAATGCCAGGCATGTGTAGTTCCAGTATCAAAAGGCCACTCATACTTCTGGATGTCTTTTTTGTCACACTTCATTACAGTTCCATTTAGTCTAATTATAAGACATGAATCTTGATAATTGTTTCCATTGTTGTGGTTCATTAGGCTTTGTTATAACCAGTCTTGTTAGCCGAGCTTGAGCTTCCACTTATTTTGATCATTGGATGAATTCTGCTGCTTGACACTGTCTTACAGTACCAAAACATCTTCGCCCTTCAAAATGGTATTTTCAAGAAGATAGTAATTTCACCAATTGCAATTGAACATACTGTAAACAGGTTATAGTTCATGTTCACGTTTGGTTGGAGTCATTAAAACTTAAACATTAAAACTTGTTTTTCAACCACTCCACAAATGTCTTGTTAACAAACTATAGTTTTGGCAAGTCAGTTAGGGCATCTACTTTGTGCATGACACAAGTAATTTTTCCAACAATTGTTTACAGACAGATTATTTCACTTACAATTCACTGTATCACAATTACATTTATTACATTACATTTACATTTACATTACATTACATTTACAATTCCAGTGTGTCAGAAGTTTACAACATCTCAAGACATCAGTCAGGAAGTTAAAGCTTGGTCACAAATCGGTCTTCCAAATGGACAATGACCCCAAGCATGCTTCCAAAGTTGTGGCAAAATGACTGAAGGACAACAAAGTCAAGGTATTGGAGTGGTCATCACAAAGCCCTGACCTAAATCCTATAGAAGATTTGTGGGCAGAACTGAAAAAGCATGTGCGAGCAAGGAGGCCTACAAACCTGACTCAGTTACACCAGCTCTGTCAGGAGGAATGGGCCAAAATTCACCCAGCTTATTGTGGGAAGCTTGTGGAAGGCTACCCAAAATGTTTGACCCAAGTTAAACAATTTAAAGGCAATGCTACCAAATACTAATTGAGTGTATGTAAACTTCTGACCCACTGGGAATGTGATGAATGAAATAAAAGCTGAAATAAATCATTCTCTCTGCTTTTATTCTGACATGTCACATTCTTAAAATAAAGTGGTGATCCTAACTGACCTAAGACAGGGAAAGTTTACTAGGACTAAATGTCAGGGAGTTTACTAGGACTAAATGTCAGGGAGTTTACTAGGACTAAATGTCAGGGAGTTTACTAGGACTAAATGTCAGGGAGTTTACTAGGACTAAATGTCAGGGCGTTTACTAGGACTAAATGTCAGGGAGTTTACTAGGACTAAATGTCAGGGCGTTTACTAGGACTAAATGTCAGGGATTGTGAAAAACTGAGTTGAAATGTATTGAAAAAGTATGTTTTCTGTTTCTGTTTTCTTTTTGTTTTCTTTAGTGTAATATTCTGTTTTCTTTCTGTTTTCTTTAGTGTAATATTCTGTTTTCTTTCTGTTTTCTTTAGTGTAATATTCTGGTTTATTTCTGTTTTCTTTAGTGTAATATTCTGTTTTCTTTCTGTTTTCTTTAGTGTAATATTCTGTTTTCTTTCTGTTTTCTTTAGTGTAATATTCTGGTTTATTTCTGTTTTCTTTAGTGTAATATTCTGGTTTATTTCTGTTTTCTTTAGTGTAATATTCTGTTTTCTTTCTGTTTTCTTTAGTGTAATATTCTGTTTTCTTTCTGTTTTCTTTAGTGTAATATTCTGTTTTCTTTCTGTTTTCTTTAGTGTAATATTCTGTTTTCTTTCTGTTTTCTTTAGTGTAATATTCTGTTTTCTTTCTGTTTTCTTTAGTGTAATATTCTGTTTTCTTTCTGTTTTCTTTAGTGTAATATTCTGGTTTCGTTCTGTTTTCTTTAGTGGAATATTCTGTTTTCTTTCTGTTTTCTTTAGTGTAATATTCTGGTTTCTTTCTGTTTTCTTTAGTGTAATATTCTGTTTTCTTTCTGTTTTCTTAAGTGTATTATACTGTTTTCTTTCTGTTGTCTTTAGTGTAATATTCTGTTTTCTTTCTGTTTTCTTTAGTGTAATATTATGGTTTCTTTCTGTTTTCTTTAGTGGAATATTCTGTTTTCTTTCTGTTTTCTTTAGTGTAATATTCTGGTTTCTTTCTGTTTTCTTTAGTGTAATATTCTGGTTTCTTTCTGTTGTCTTTAGTGTAATATTCTGGTCTCTTTCTGTTTTCTTTAGTGTAATAAACTGGTTTCTTTCTGCTTTCTTTAGTGTAATATTCTGGTTTCTTTCTGTTTTCTTTAGTGTAATATTCTGGTTTCACAAAATATGTGAAGAAACACAATAGCTAATGTTTTATTTAGTTAGCCCTTTTTCAGTTTGTACTTTCTCCCTCTTTGTTTGAGAAGAGAGTAAAGAGAATGTTGTGAGTTCACTCTGCCGATGGCTCGGCTATAAAAAGTCTCAATGCAGAGAGAGGGTGACTCACAGTGAGGTGCAGTGCCATCACATTGTTGTGGGTATAATTTAGATGGTGCTAAGCTCCCCACTGGGAATTTTAAATGAAAGCCAGCTGACACTGACAACTTAGGTTTCGTCTTCATAATTGAATCTGACTTTTCACTGACACAAAATGAAAGAAACTTGCAGTATGCTTAAATTATGCTCCCTTATGCCTACAGACAGTAATTTTCTTAGTGATATACTGTAAAATAATCCAAGGTGCACTATACATGTTAGTGGAAACGTTTTCAAAAAAAGATACATCATATGAATTGCTCAGGCTGAGAGGGCATGGATGGACAATTTCTTAATGTGCTGTACAAAGGCAAGATCAGCTGATTGTCTGGCAGTATTGGATCTCTTGAGGGAAATTAACAAGCATTATACCACTGAACCATAGTCCTGTCCTGGTTCATAGCCATCAGGACCCTTCTGAGAACAGAGTTATTTCCCAATATGATTATGTAAAAGAACTGCATCTATTTTTAAAAAATAAATTGTAAGATGTAAGATTGTTTAAAACAATATGACTCATAAGGGGGGCAAAATGAACATTGGTCATAAATACCTGAAATGTTTCAACTACAGTGTATATCCAAAGATACAGTATACAGCAGTGCTGGCCACCGAAGCAGCTCGTTCAGATCCATGGATTTTAGCCAAATTACTTTTCTATCCACTTGCTTTTTGTGGGATTTTTTTGAGCCGGCCATAACAAAGAGTACATTTCTCTATATTTGACAGGTAGAGCCGTTGAGCAGGAAAAGCTTTAACAATGGGGGAATGCATTTGGCCGATTCAGGTATTATGACAAATCTCCTTCAAAATGAGACTGCATTTCAAGACCCTGAGTGAATCCAGCCACCTGCCATGAATTTCTCATTTCTGTGGAAAATATGGAATTCCTGAGAAAAACACAAAATCCCATTTCCCCGCTGCTAAAATCTAGGGAAAAGATTGAACGGAATGTGAGTTTTATTCAGTACATTTAGTTATTATTACTATATTTTTATATCTTTTTTATTTTTAAGGGGCAGATCAGATTTAATAATGCAGATAGATTGTGGCTTCTATCAATGTAATTTTCTGCATGTTTTCCAATCCCCCATATACATTTTATATATATTCCTTCTTTATTATTTCCCCTAACTGTCACGCCCTGGCCATAGAGAGGCTTTCATTCTCTATTTTGGTTAGGCCATGGTGTGACTAGGGTGGGCATTCTTGTTTCTTTATTTCTATGTTTTCAATTTCTTTGTTTTTGGCCGAGTGTGGTTCTCAATCAGAGGCAGCTGTCTATCGTTGTCTCTGATTGGGAATCATACTTAGGCAGCCTTTTTTCCAGTGGTGGACCTGGGGGCTGGGCCTTCAGTGAGGTCCTACACAGTCCCACCTGAATTAATCCACCTCTTATTACCATCATTATGATGCCATGGCTCTAGACACTATACATTTAGACAGAAACGCAGTATGAAACCAGGCGTTGCGTCACCTTGAAATTGACATTTTTATTCATAGAATTGCAGGGGAAGAGTACAATACCTTTTCATTGTGCAGCTCCCATTGCCCTGCGCGTTTGTTCGTTGAGCTGTAGATCCACTCGGGTGTCCCAAAAAGTTTTCAAAAGCACCATTGCTTGTAAGTGCCCAGCCGTGTCTCATTGCTGTCTTGGTTAGACAATTCAAGTTTGCAAAGCCAGTGTGGCTCCAAACACCAAATCTATCACTTGCAAATAATAGGCATTCCCAGCAGTACAGTTTGCAGTCCTTCTCGGAGCCTGTGAGCCATTGATAGCGCTCGTAGTTGAAACTTTGAAAGTGGCGAATGAACCCCTTTCCCGCCTGTGACAGGCTTTGTAGCGTCGGGCGACCTCTCCTGACAATGTCTAACTTTTCTTGAAAAGTTTGTCTTGAGAATGGCGTTATAATTATATCCTCGACCAAATCGATATATTCTCCTCCTTCCGCCATTGTGGGTTAAAAAAAACAACAGCTTAGCAGTACGCAAATTAATTAGTTTATCAAATTCAGTTTCCTAGTTCTGAGGTTTGCATATACCTACCCATATAGGACCAGCCACTTAATATTGGTAATCCAATCAAAAGACGTGCACGCACTACGCCTGCTAGCTGGAGCCAGCCAGCAGGCATACAATAGCCAACTCTAAAGCTGATTGGTTGACACTAAATTTTCAATCACTTTAAGCTACAAGCGCCCGCACTGTTGATTCTGAACGCCTGAGGGCAGATTTTAGACCCCTGGCAACACATGATGGATGAATATGATTGGATAAAAGATCTAACATAAAGACCAGCCCTCCAAATCTCAACCTGGGGATGGAAGCAGTGCAACCAAGAGGAAAGCTATGAAATGAAGAGTATAACTCTTACTCTGGGGAATAATTTAATACATATTTGTGGGAAAATATATTTAAAAAAATTATTTATTCTGATGATGTTTAGGCCAGCAGAGAAGGCCTTGCTGGCCCTGACGGCCCACCACTGCCTTTTTCCCACCTGTGTTTTGTGGGTAGTTGTTTCCTGGATAGTTTATTTGCCTTACAGAACTGTTTGTTTTTTCACTTTGTTATTTTGTTCGAGTGTTTTGATAAATAAAAATCATGAACACTTTCCACGCTGCGCTTTGGTCCGATCCTCATTCTGACGAGAGACGTCACAGAACTACCCACCACCAAAGGTCCAAGCAGAGTGGCCAGGAGGATCAGGGATCCTGGGCCCGGGGGAAGAGTGAGTGGAGGACCTCATGGACATGGGAGGAGGTTATGGCAGGGGACAAGACCCTGCCATGGAAACAGGCGGAAACAGCAAGGGAGGAACGGCGTCGATACCAGGAGTCACGGCAAAGAGGCAAGCACGAGAGGCAGCCCACAAAATGGGGGGGGCACATGGGGAGCGTTCAGACTCCTCGTGCTTACTGTGGGGAGTGAGTGACCGGTCAAGCACCTTGTTATCCGGTTCTGCGCACCTTGCCTTCAGTGCGCATCCACAGCCCGGTGCGCTCTGTGCAACTCCCCACAGTGGCCGTGCGAGAGTGGGCATTCAGCCAGGACGGATTGTGCCGGATCAGCGTTCCTGCTCTCCGGGGCGTCTCTTCGGCCCAAGTTATCCTGCGCCAGCTCTACGCACGGTGTCCCCGGTTCGCCAGCAAAGCCCAGTGCAGCCTGTTCCAGGTCCCCGCACTTGCCGGGCTGAGGGGGGTATCCAGCCAGGACGAGTTATGCCAGCTCTGCGCTCCAGACCTCCGGTGCGCCTCCATGGTCCAGTGTGTCCTGCGCTGGCTTTACGCACTATGCCTCCAGTGTGCCGTCACAGCCCAGTACGTCCTGTGCCAGCTCTCCACACTCACCTAGCTAGAGTGGGTATCCAGCCAGGACATGTTGTGGCAGCTCCACTCACTAGGCTGCAAGTACGTCTCCTCAGACCTGGTCTGGCTCCACGTAGGAAGCCTCCAGTGACGATCCGTGGCACGAAGCCTCCAGTGATGATCTGTGGCACGAAGCCTCCAGTGATGATCCACGGCCCGAAGCCTCCAGTGATGATCCATGGCACGAAGCCTCCAGTGATGATCCATGGCACGAAGCCTCCAGTGATGATCCATGGCACGAAGCCTCCAGTGATGATCCATGGCACGAAGCCTCCAGTGATGATCCATGGCACGAAGCCTCCAGTGATGATCCATGGCAAGAAGCCTCCAGTGATGATCCATGGCCCGAAGCCTCCAGTGATGGTCCATGGCCCGAAGCCTCCAGTGATGATCCATGGCCCGAAGCCTCCAGTGATGATCCATGGCCCGAAGCCTCCAGTGATGATCCATGGCACGAAGCCTCCATTGATGATCCATGGCACGAAGCCTCCAGTGATGATCCATGGCACGAAGCCTCCAGTGATGATCCATGGCACGAAGCCTCCATTGATGATCCATGGCACGAAGCCTCCAGTGATGATCCATGGCACAGAGCCTCCAGTGATGATCCATGCCACAGAGCCTCCAGTGATGATCCATGCCACAGAGCCTGCAGTGAGGAGCCATGGCACGTAGCCTCCAGCGTTGATCCACAGTCCGGAGCCTCCAGCGACGGTCGGAAAAACATCCCCACATCATGATGCTGCCACCAACATGCTTGACTGTGGGGAAGATGTTCTCGGGGTGTTGGTTTTGCCCCAGACATAGCATTTTCCTTGATGGCCAAAAAGCTAAACTTTAGTCTCATCTGACCAGAGCACCTTCTTCCATATGTTTGGGAGTCTCCCACATGCCTGTTGTCAAACACCAAACGTGTTTGCTTATTTTTTTCTTTCTGCAATGGCTTTTTTCTGGCCACTCTTCTGTAATGCCCAGCTCTGTGGAGTGTACGGCTTAAGGTGGTCCTATTGACAGATATTCCAATCTCCGCTGTGGAGCTTTGCAGCTCCTTCAGGGTTATCTTGGTCTCTTTGTTGCCTCTCTGATTAATGCCCTCCTTGCCTGGTCTGTGAGTTTTGGTGTGCGGCCCTCTCTTGCCAAGTTTGTTGTGGTGCAATATTCTCTCATTTCTTTTGTAATGGATGTAATGGTGCTCTGTGGGATATTCAAAGTTTCTGATATTTTTTTATAACCCAATCCTGATCTGTACTTCTCCACAACTTTGTCCCTGACCTGTTTGGAGAGCTCCTTGGTCTTCATGGTGCCGCTTGCTTGGTGGTGCCCCTTACTTAGTGGTGTTGCATACTCTGGGGCTTTTCAGAACAGGTGTATATATACTGAGATCATGTGACAGATCATGTGAGACTTAGATTGCACACAGGTGGACTTTATTTAACTAATTATGTGACTTCTGAAAGTAATTGATTGCACCCGATCTAATTTAGGGGCTTCATAGCAAAGGGGGTGAATACATGCATGCCGTTTTTTATTATTTTGAATTTTTTGAAACAAGTTATTTTTTAAATTTCACTTCAGTAATTTGGACAATTTTGTGTATGTCCATTACATGAAATCCAAATAAAAATATATTTAAATACCAGGTTGTAATGCAACAAAATAGGAAAAACACCAAGGCGGATGAATACTTTTGCAAGGCACTGTACACCTTTCAGCAACATGTCTAGCTAAAGCAGCCAAATCCACTAATTTGAAGGGATGTCCACATACGTTTGTATATATAGTGTACCTCAACTGGTATGCAACCAGCCCTGGAGTTTTCCCGGACTTGAAGGCTTTAATTGCATCTGGAATTCCCTCCTCTGTAATTAGGCCTTCACCTCAGTTTTTCTGTATAGCTGTTAATTTTACACTATTAATAGAAAAACAATCCTTAACATTAACTTCAGTTAGTGGAAATGGAGGAGACTGAAATGAAAAGGTCTTTGCTTCCTCTTTCAAATTATTGTCTGGTGAATCAGGGATGACTCCGTCATTTGTAATACGTTTTTGTAAATTATTTTTTTGTAGCATTTCTATGTTGAAGATTAAAAAAAATATTTGGTGCATTTTTCCCCATATTATGTTTGCTTTATTTTTTATAATATATGACACTTGATCTTTCTTGCATACATTTTTCCTCCAACTTAATCTGTGCCTTTCTGTTCTGTTAGTTCCTCTTTTTTTAAGATGAACTCTTTTGACCTAAAAATAGTTTTTTGTTTTAAAGATAAGAACTGAATTGCATGGCCTCTAAAGGCACATTTAACAGTGTCCTATACAATAATTGGATCTACTGTACCTATGTTATGTAGGAAAAAGTAAGTTATTTATTTTTCTGTCTTGATTAAAAACAATTTGTCATCCAGTAGGCTTTTATTAGATTTATAATATCCTCGCCCTTGCGGAAATACTGTAAATGTAATGTATTCGCCTGGAGTCAGGAAGCAGGTGCAGAAGGTGAGTTTAATAATTATAAAAGGCAGATAAAAAGAACAGGAGAACGAGACATAACCGACACTGCCTGTTGACAGAGGCTACTGAGGGTTAAATAAAGGGATATTAATCAAGGTGATGTTGAGCTCCAGGTGTGCATAATGATGGGGAGGAGGTGTGTGTAATGACGCTGCCAGGACCGGTGGTGAGTAGACTGGCGACTTCGAGCCCTGGGGAGGGGGAGCGAGAGTCGGCGTGAAATGTGTACACCAATTATTTGATTGTCTGACAGCATTCTGTCCCCTATCAAAACTCTTTTAACTGTTGGTGCCAGTGAAAAATGACATAAGAAAGTAGTCAAGACGACTAGCTTCATTGAGCCTCTGCCATGTATACCTCAGGGGTTTTTAAGCCTCCATATGTGCACTAGTTCCTTTATATCTATAATATTTGTAATTTCCTTAGGTGCATGAGGGTGGTCAGGGTGTGATCTGAGTGGGCATTCTATGTTGGATGTCTTGTTTGTCTATTTCTATGTCTGGCCTGATATGGTTCTCAATCAGAGGCAGGTGTTAGTCATTGTCTCTGAATGGGAACCATATTTAGGTAGCCTGGGTTTCACTGTGTGTTTGTGGGTGATTGTTCCTGTCTCTGTGTTTTGCACCAGATGGGGCTGTTTTTGTTTTTGTTTTCCATGTTTATTGTTTTTGTAGTGTTCGTGTTTATCTTTTGTTATTAAACATGAATCAAAGAAACCACGCTGCATTTTGGTCCGCCTCTTCTTCACCACAGGAAAACCCTTACAGATGCGTGGATCCTCATTATTTGGACCAATTAGATTAAGGAACCAAATGTGTTTATGGTCTAACAGCATCTTTAAAAGGATCCACTTTACTCGCGGATCTGTTTGAACAGTGCACATTCAGATCAACATTTTTGTTAATTAATATTAATACCATGAATCATGACCAACCCAACCCATAAATAAATGTCGTTCCACTTCATGATTGTGTCCCACTTGTTGTTGATTCTTCACAAAAAAAATACAGTTTTATATCTTTATGTTTGAAGCGTGAAATGTGGCAAAAGATTGCAAAGTTCAAGGGGGCCGAATACTTTCGCAAGGCACTGTATATGAAAGATTGTTACCTATAACAACGTCACGTAGTAGGAATTCTACATTTTTGTCAGCAGATGCATACATTCACACACCCCACCCAAACAAACACCTCTGCCTCTCTCCCCCTTCCACCCATAGATCGATCTACACCCTCCCCCCCCACACACACACACACAAACACACACACGCACACACACACACACAGTTGTTCCATCCCGAGCCCAACTCAAGAGAAGACTTGATGCGTGAATGTGTATACTGTTTGGTGGTTACGAAGGCATGCCAAATTCAATTGAGCAGGAATGTGAAGATTTGATTAACCAATATCTAGTCCTAGCTAATGGAGCTTGGATACCCCCATTGCCCCCCAACACTTGCACACGCTGGTCCCCCATTGTGACCCATCTTCCCAAGCACCTCTGGGCAGTCAGACCGTTTGATTATTCTCTGCCACCAGGGCCACAATAATATGCCCCCTCTCTGATTGTCAGTGTGTGACTCCCTTCCATGGGTTACTGCAACCAGTGGTGCCAGCACTGCCACTACCTGAGTGGGATACTCCAGTGAAATTCCTACTGGCTAGGTACGAGGTTGTCAAGGTTCTCATTAACAGCTTTGAGAAACCTTGTATATTATTCTGACCCATCCGGGGGCTTTGGTTTTTGGACCAACCCTGCCAGACAGGTTCAGACTCTTGTGGGGGGCGATGTTGCTTTAGTGGGTCTCCGACTGCATTCACCTTTCTGTCATGTCTGTCTAGTCTAATTGCAGTAGACCTATGAAACAGATAAGGACTTCTCCATAGTGGGTGAGTCGCTCAGGTCTAGTATATACTGTGGGGTTGGCACCGTTCCATCATGATAGGACAATGTATATCCCACATCTTCAATAGTGGTAGAGATGACCTCTGGGAGCCAACTGCAAAGTGACCACATTCAAGTCCTCCATCCCCTACTCATTCAAACGTAGGAACTGGTTCCTCCAGTCTGACCCCTGCTGCTGTCTCTGGCTCCACACCCACCCCCACCAGGCCATCTAGAGGTGTTATGAGTCCAGCCCAGAAGTGGAGGAGGGCCAGTGCACCAGCGGCAACTGCCACCGAGGGAGAGGACTGTTGGCACACTGTGCTAGAGGATGATGTTGAGCCACTTCCATCAACATTTCAACTTAAAAGGCAGCCAGGATCTGCATCTTTATATGTAAACTTAAATGTTGTATTACCATATCAAATGTATTATATAGGAAATGCATTCATTTACCAATTCGGCCTTGTGAGGCACACCTGTGAGACTTCATACTAAATATTCTTGAATGTATCAGTCTGAAACTTTGCAAACACACTGTTGTCCTGTTGTGGACATCTACATTATGACCTTTCTTTTGCATTTCAAAGATGATGAAAAAATTGAAAATGCATTTTACCAGGTTCTATAGTGTTATATTCTCCTACATAAATTTCACATCTCCACAAACTCCAAAGTGTTTCCTTTCAAATAGTATCAATAACATGCATATTCTTGCTGCAGGTCCTGTGCTACAGGCAATTCGATTTTGGTATGTCATCTCCTTTTTAACCCTCATACAACCGAATGGGGTCAGTTTACCCAAGAGGTATAATTGATTATCATAGCCGAAAGGTTGTTTATTCCATTCTTCAAATTGTTATGACTTTGTCAATGAACTTGTTCTTAATAAATCTAAATCATTGTTTAGTGTTTTTGTATCAATAAGGGAATTTTAAAACATCCAAATCTTTCAGGGCGATTTTGACCCCATCCAAAAACAACTAATTGTTTTGTATTCTCTAAAAGTAGTTATTCTAGGGAAAATCCCCCAAAAGTATTTTTTTTTATCAAGGTTCCTCTTGAGACACAACATTAAGTTGTATTCAGACCCCTTGACTTTTTCCACATTTTGTTATGTTACAGCCTTATTCTAAAATTGATACAATATTTTTTCCCTCATCAATCTACACAAAATCCCCAAATAATGACAAAGCAAAAGCAGGTTTTTAGAAGTTTTTGCAAATTAATACAAATCTAAAACAGAAATACCTAATTTACATAAGCATTCAGACCCTTTGTTATGATATTTTAAATTGAGCTCAGGTGCATCCTGTTTCCATTGATCATCCTAGAGATGTTTCTGAAAATAGCTGTGCAGTGACGCTCCCCATCCAACCTGACAGAGCCTGAGAGGATCTGCAGAGAAGAATGGGGGAAATGGGGGAAACTCCCCAAATACAGGTGTGCCATTGTCATTATGGGGTATTGTGTGTAGATTCATGAGGAAAAAAACATTTAATACATTTTAGAATAAGGCTGTAACATAACTAAATGTTTTTAAAAAGTCACGAGGTCGGAATACTTCTGATTGCACTGTACATGTATGTTGGTAGTATGAGGGTTAAAAATTATAATCTTGACATGGCAATTCACTCATTTAAACAAATGTTATATCCCCCTTGAGTTTTTTTCAGGAAACACTTTACTCCATTATTCTGCCTCTAACCATTTTCATTAACAAGCCAATCAGCCTCTGGTTATCTGTTCTGCAATTCCCTTCATTTGTAGAGCACAGACTGAGACTGAGCTGTGCCTAAACTGAACATCGTAGACAGTCCATGTCAGTGTGTGTGTGTGTGTGTGTGTGTGTGTGTGTGTGTGTGTGTGTGTGTGTGTGTGTGTGTGTGTGTGTGTGTGTGTGTGTGTGTGTGTGTGTGTGTGTGTGTGTGTGTGTGTGTGTGTGTGTGTGTGTGTGTGCGCGCGCGCGCAGATGCATGCAGCACATTCATAATGTCTAATTATCCTTTCTATCACTCTACATGCTGCCAGCTATTTAGATTTTATAATTCACTTTTCAGCAAACACTTGCAAATTGCAAATGGGCTGTCAGGTTGTGTTAATTCCGTGACCATAGAGAAAGACCTGCAGTCCAGCCATGTATGCAGGGGTAGTCTCTCAAACGAAAGGACTCAATATTTTCTTTAATATAGATTTTATACCCTCTCATATAGCCTAATGGTTATTACTTTTATAATATGGTTGGTTGGAGCCCTGAATTCTGATTGTCTGAAAGCCATGGTATATCAGACTGTATACCACAGGTATGTTTATTTTTACAACTCTAATCATGTTGATAATCTAGAGTCGAAAGAAAAGCACACCTATTTAGGCGAGGTGCTGTCTAGCGGAGTGGAACACTTCAAAAATAATAAAGGAGAGCCGCACACTCTAGGAGCTCAGATGAAAAAATATTTATGTCCAACGTTTCCACAGACAAGCTGTCTTCATCAGGGTATCATCATTATGTTGATAACCAGTTTGTAATAGCAATAAGGAACCTTGGGGGTTTGTGATGTATGGCCAATGTACCACAACTAAGGGCTGTGTCCAGGCACTCCACTTTTCGTTGCATATAACAGCCCTTAGCCGCGGTATAGTGACCATATACCACACCTTCTTAGTCCTTATTGCTTAATTAAGTATACAGTATATGTAAGTATTACAGTAGCTAGTAATGGCCATTGGTCAGACTAGCTACAGTAGAATGGCTCATAATAATAGCTGGAACGGAGTGAATGGAATGACATCAAACCATGTGTTTGATGTATTTGATACCATTCCACCAATTCCGCTCCTGTCATTACCATGAGCCTGTCCTCCCCAATTAAGGTGCCACCAACTTCTTGTGGATGATACACATTTGTGTGTCCTTATGCCTCTAACTTTGGAAACACTTTGATTTGACTTTAGATGGATAAACTTATACTTACAAAACTTACATTTTTACAACTAAGATTTGAATAACTTCTTATTGTCAAAATGCTGCTATTTCCCCATCAGATACATTTGGACTGAAGAACTCAGTGAAATCCAACAATCCCCATGTTGAGGTAGACATTCAGAAAAGCGTCATCTCCATGTCATTTGCCTCCTGTCATTGGAAGCACTGAGATTTTCTCCTGTATCCTGGATCATTGAGCTGGTTTTCCGGGCAATTTAACTAAAGCGACACATCATCAGCGTGATGGGTATAAAGCATGCATTCATTCCTGGGTGATAGCGTTTAATTCAGGTTTTACACTGCAAAAATGACTGATGTTATCCCAGACATATAATGGAGTCTCTCTCCGCTGCCTCTCAGCTCTGTTCTATTCTATGGTTGTACAGTACAGCATTGGTATGTACATTATCCCTGCTGTAACCTGTTTACTTACTTGTTTTCCACCATAATTTGCAAATAAATGTGATTTTCTGGATTTTTTTTTCTCATTTCGTCTGTCATAGTTGAAGTGTACCTATGATGAAAATTACAGGCCTCTCTCATCTTTTTAAGTGGGAGAACTTGCACAATTGGTGGCTGACTAAATAGTTTTTTGCCCCACTTTACATTCTCCCTGGTGTAACCTGTTTGAAGAAAGGGGACTGAATGTTTTGGGTAATAGGACAAATTGAATAACTAAGGGGCAGGGACATACTTTTATTTAAGTATTACACTGTACTGAATAGAGGACACATTCAAAAGTCAAGAACTAACATTGATGCCACACATGAATTGGACGATTTTGGATCTCACAATGACCCTGCAGTATCCTCAGTCCTGCCAACCATTTGATCACTGTTTGCATTATCATTTATTTCCAATTGCTTTGTTATTTTGAAAAGGATGTGGTTATGAAATCACAGTATCATAGTAGACATATTGTCATTGTAAATTGTCTTCATCAGGCTTTCATAAGGCTTTCATATGTCTTTCATAAGGCTTTCATAAGCTGAAAACCTTGTGTAGAGATTGATTTTGAAGTCTGTGAAAGCTTCATGGTATATCTAAAGTCTGGGTACCCAGATAGAGGAAAATGCATGTATTTGGACAAATAATCAATTTCAACAAAAATAGCATTGCATTCACAATTCTAAATTGTCTTCATCAAGCTACCCCTACCCCGGTCAACAGCACTGCACCCCCCACAGCAACTCGCCCAAGACTTCCCCATTTCCCCATTTCTCCTTCTCCCAAATCCAGTCAACTGATGTTCTGAAAGAGCTGCAAAATCTGGACCCCTACAAATCACCGGGCTAGACAATCTGGACCCTTTCTTTCTAAAAATGATCTGCAGAAATTGTTGCAACCCCTATTACTGGCCTGTTCAACCTCTCTTTCGTATCATCGGAGATTCCCAAAGATTGGAAAGCAGCTGAGGTCATCCCCCCCTCTTCAAAGGGGGGGACACTCTTGACCCAAACTGCTACAGACCTATATCTATCCTACCCTGTCTTTCGAAGGTCTTCGAAAGCCAAGTCAACAAACAGATTACGACCATTTCGAATCCCACCATACCTTCTCCGCTATGCAATTTGGTTTCAGAGCTAGTCATGGTTGCACCTCAGCCACTCTCAAGGTCCTAAACGATATCTTAACCGCCATCGATAAGAAACAATACTGTGCAGCCATATTCATTGATCTGGCCAAGGCTTTCGACTCTGTCAATCACCACATCCTCATCGGCAGACTTGATAGCCTTGGTTTCTCAAATGATTGCCTCACCTGGTTCACCAACTACTTCTCTGATAGAGTTCAGTGTGTCAAATCGGAGGCTCTGTTGTCCAGGCCTCTGGCAGTCTCTATAAGGGTGCCTCAGGGTTCAATTCTTGGACCGACTCTCTTCTCTGTATACATCAATGATGTCGCTCTTGCTGCTGGTGAGTCTCTGATCCACCTCTACGCAGACGACACCATTATGTATACTTCTGGCCATTCTTTGGACACTGTGTTAACAACCCTCCAGACGAGCTTCAATGTCATACAACTCTCCTTCCGTGGCCTCCAATTGCTCTTAAATACAAGTACAACTAAATGCATGCTCTTCAACCGATAGCTGCCTGCACCTGCCCGCCCGTCCAGCATTACTACTCTGGACGGTTCTGACTTAGAATATGTGGACAACTACAAATACCTAGGTGTCTGGTTAGACTGTAAACTCTCCTTCCAGACTCACATCAAACATCTCCAATCCAAAGTTAAATCTACAATTGGCGTCCTATTTCGCAACAAAGCATCCTTCACTCATGCTGCCAAACATACTCTTGTAAAACTGACTATCCTACCGATCCTCGACTTCGGCGATGTCATTTACAAAAATGCCTCCAAAACCTTACTCAATCACAGTGCCATCCGTTTTGTCACCAAATCCCCATATACTACCCATCACTGCGACCTATACGCTTTTGTTGGCTGGCCCTCGCTTCATACTCATCGCCAAACCCCCTGGCTCCAGGTCATCTACAAGACCCTGCTAGGTAACATGTGGCGAGAATCTGTCTCCTCACCACGCGCTCTCACCACTGGTGTCCCCCAGGGCTCTGTTCTAGGCCCTCTCCTATTCTCGCTATACACCAAGTCACTTGGCTCTTGCATAACCTCACATGGTCTCTCCTATCATTGCTATGCAGACGACACACAATTAATCTTCTCCTTTCCCCCTTCTGATGACCAGGTGGCGAATCGCATCTCTGCATGTCTGGCAGACATATCAGTGTGGATGACGGATCACCACCTCAAGCTGAACCTCGGCAAGACGGAGCTGCTCTTCCTCCCGGGGAAGGACTGCCCGTTCCATGATCTCGCCATCACGGTTGACAACTCCATTGTGTCCTCCTCCCAGAGCGCTAAGAACCTTGGCGTGATCCTGGACAACACCCTGTCGTTCTCAACTAACATCAAGGCGGTGGCCCGTTCCTGTAGGTTCATGCTCTACAACATCCGCAGAGTACGACCCTGCCTCACACAGGAAGCGGCGCAGGTCCTAATCCAGGCACTTGTCATCTCCCGTCTGGATTACTGCAACTCGCTGTTGGCTGGGCTCCCTGCCTGTGCCATTAAACCCCTACAACTCATCCAGAACGCCGCAGCCCGTCTGGTGTTCAACCTTCCCAAGTTCTCTCACGTCACCCCGCTCCTCCGCTCTCTCCACTGGCTTCCAGTTGAAGCTCGCATCTGCTACAAGACCATGGTGCTTGCCTACGGAGCTGTGAGGGGAACGGCACCTCAGTACCTCCAGGCTCTGATCAGGCCCTACACCCAAACAAGGGCACTGCGTTCATCCACCTCTGGCCTGCTCGCCTCCCTACCACTGAGGAAGTACAGTTCCCGCTCAGCCCAGTCAAAACTGTTCGCTGCTCTGGCCCCCAATGGTGGAACAAACTCCCTCACGACGCCAGGACAGCGGAGTCAATCACCACCTTCCGGAGACACCTGAAACCCCACCTCTTTAAGGAATACCTAGGATAGGATAAGTAATCCTTCTCACCCCCTCCCCCTTTAAGATTTAGATGCACTATTGTAAAGTGACTATTCTACTGGATGTCATAAGGTGAATGCACCAATTTGTAAGTCGCTCTGGATAAGAGCGTCTGCTAAATGACTTAAATGTAAAATGTAAATGTAAAGTCCCCCCCTATCTCAGCTTGCTGGTCATCACAGCAGCACCCACCTGTAGCACGCATTCCAGCAGGTATGTCTCTCTGGTCACCCCCAAAACCAATTCTTCCTTTGGCCGCCTCTCCTTCCAGTTCTCTGCTGCCAATGACTGGAGCGAACTACAAAAATCTCTGAAACTGGAAACACTTATCTCCCTCACTAGCTTTAAACACCAGCTGTCAGAGCAGCTCACAGATTACTGCACCTGTACATAGCCCATCTATAATTTAGCTCAAACAACTACCTCTCCCCCTACTGTTTATATTTATTTATTTATTTTTCTCCTTTACACCCCATTATTTCTATCTCTACTTTGCAAATTCTTCCACTGCAAATCAACCATTCCAGTGTTTTACTTGCTATATTGTATTTACTTCGACACCATGGCCTTTTTTGCCTTTACCTCCCTTATCTCACCTCATTTGCTCACATCGTATATAGACTTGTTTATACTGTATTATTGACTGTATGTTTGTTTTACTCCATGTGTAACTCTGTGTTGTTGTATGTGTCGAACTGCTTTGCTTTGCTTTCTTGTTCAGGTCGCAATTGTAAATGAGAACTTGTTCTCAACTTGCCTTCCTGGTTAAATAAAGGTGAAATAAATCAATAAAATAAAAAAAGCTTCCCTAAACTGAGAACATTATATGAGATTTTTGTGGAGTCTGTCAATCCTTGTATGGTTTATTTACAGGGAAAGCAGACTACCGTGTCCAACATACCTTTAGATAGCTTTAATGCTACACTGATGGGTGAAAGTTGTGTGTGCCATCGGTTCCTTGGGGACTTATTAAAGGTGTGGAGTGGCTATGTGCTCTACAGTGAAAACAGATATAATGAGCTGGAATAATGAATGTAATACCTCATTACAGCCCTCAACCTGTCAGTTAGCTTTCTATACGAACTACTGAAGCCACATCTAGAGGTGTGTTTTTGGTAGTC
Source organism: Oncorhynchus keta (assembly GCF_023373465.1). Lineage (NCBI taxonomy): Eukaryota > Metazoa > Chordata > Actinopteri > Salmoniformes > Salmonidae > Oncorhynchus > Oncorhynchus keta. Next base: position 43,490,275 of record NC_068427.1, on the reverse strand, counting down.
GGCTACAATTGACCCCTGGTTCAGCAACACACTGAGAAAATTGTGTTTGTCGATTAAAGCCGAACAAAGAAGTGCTACTGTTATTATAGAGTGAGTAAGTGAGTCAACACAGTTGGTCGTCACTGTGTTTAGGCCAGGTCCCAGGTTAATAAGGAAAAGAAGAAACCGTGACCTGCGAAGCAGACACCATACAGCGAGATAATAAAACCCCTTAGTCACCTAAAATAAAACCTGATAAACAAATATTTATCTTTAGCCTAGCACCCACTGCAATATAGTAGCTGACTGCTGGGATATACAGGAAATAACAAGAAATCCTTAGGGATGAAAAAGACGGAGCAGACTGTGTAATTACAGCCCTAAACCTTTCCTACGTGTGCTTTCTGATGGCTTATAATACAACAATAGCTCAGTACAATATAAAATCCTTTTAAGTTTTACCAAGGTTGGAATATTATGAAAATTAGTAACACTGTCTGTCTGATTCTATTCATTCAAGACAATGCCTCAGCAATTGAACAGAGAACATTTGACTTATTATTCTGGAAGTGCTGCCCTTGAATGAAAGAAACTTCTATTCATTCATATCCTTTTTTTTTCTTCAGTGATCTAAGAATAAACTAAGCACAAAAAGAAAGGTCCCTTTTTCAGGACCCTGTCTTTCAAAGATAATTAGTAAAAATCCAAATAACTTCACAGATCTTCATTGTAAAGGGTTTAATTTAATAATTTTAGATGCACTATTGCAAGTGGCTGTTCCACTGGATGTCATAAGGTGTATGCACCAATTTGTAAGTCGCTCTGGATAAGAGCGTCTGCTAAATTACTTAAATGTAATGTAAATGTAATTAAACACTGTTTCCCATGCTTGTTCAATGAACCATAAACAATTAATGAACATGCACCTGTGGAACAGTCATTAAGACACTAACAGCTTACAGACGGAAGGAAATTAAGGTCACAGTTATGAAAACTTAGGACACTAAAGAGGCCTTTTTACTGACTCTGAAAAACGCCAAAAGAAAGATGCCCAGGGTCGAGTGAACGTGCATTAGGCATGCTGCAAGGAGGCATGAGGACTGAAGATGTGGTCAGGTCAAAAAATTGCAATGTCCATACTTTGAGAAGCCTAAGACAGCACTACAAGGAGACAGGACGGACAGCTGATCATCCTCGCAGTGGCAGACCACGTGTAACAACACCTGCACAGGATCGGTACATCCGAACATCACACCTGCGGGACAGGTACAGGATGGCAACAACAACTGCCCGAGGTACACCAGGAACGCACAATCCCTCCATCAGTGCTCAGACTATCCACAATAGGCTGAGAGAGGCTGAACTGAGGGCTTGTAGGCCTATGGTAAGGCAGGTCCTCACCAGACACCACTGGCAAAAATGACGAGTATGGGCACAAACCCACCGTCGCTGGACCAGACAGGACTGGCTAAAAGTGCTCTTCACTGACGAGTCGCGGTTTTGTCTCACCAGGGGTGTTGGTTGGATTTGCGTTTACCGTCGAAGGAATGAGCGTTACACCGAAGTCTGTACTCTGGAGTGGGATCGATTTGTAGGTGGAGGGTCCGTCATGGTCTGGGGTGGTGTGTCATAGCATCATCGGACTGAGCTTGTTGCCATTGCAGGCAATCTCCAGCATGACAATGACACCAGCCATACTGCTCGTTCTGTTTGTGATTTCCTGCAATCTGGTGCAGTCCATGAGGAGAAGATGCACTGCAGTACTTAATGCAGCTGGTGGCTACACCAGATAGTGACTGTTACTTTTGATTTTGACCCACCCTTTGTTCAGGGACACATTCCATTTCTGTTAGTCACATGTCTGTGGAACTTGTTCAGTTTATGTCTCAGTTGTTGAATCTTGTAATATTCATACAAATATTTACACATGTTAAGTTTGCTGAAAATAACACAGTTGACAGCGAGAGGACATTTGAGCATGAGTCTATAACAAAAAATCAATAATTCCATTAAGAAACGGTTCATAAAAGTAATTGTGTAAAATAAAGTTTACACAATAAAGTGTACACAATGTCTACTATAACTTGCTATGATGATGTGTTCTCGTTATATAATTAAGCAATAAGGCTCGAGGGGTGTGGTATGCACGACCCAACGCAGAGTGCCTGGATGCAGTCCTTAGTCATGGTATATTGGCCATATACCACAAACCCCTGATGTGCCTTATTGCTATTTTAAACTGGCTACCAAGTTAATTAGAGCAGTTAAAATAAAAGCTATTTTATATTATATTAATATTAATTCCATGTTGATTCAAAGCCTGGTAAGACCTCACATGTGTAGTTGCAACACAAAAACTCACAAGGATGCTTGGAGCTAATATATATTCCATGCTGTCTTTTCAACAAGCTGTGAAAAAGACTTGACTTTTAGCTCAATGGCTCTTGGACTGACACCCCTACGGTATAGTCGGTGGACCCTTTAATTACAATTTTCTCCTCGATCACTGAGTGAACATGAGATTTTCCATAACACATACTGTAGACATTTGTTTTCTTTTTTTATTTAACTTGGCAAGTCAGTTTAAGAACAAATTCTTATTTAACATGATGGCCTACCAGCGGGTTAACTGCCTTGTTCAGGGGCAGAACAACAGCTACCTGCCACCCCGCATCTCTTATACCTCCTCTCAGTTATGCTGTGTGGCAAACTCTGGTATAACATTGTGAATAACAATCCAGTAAATTATATCCTCAGTGCTCTATATGCACCTACTTTTAAAACAAATCACTTGTCATTGATTTCTCCCAGTTTTTCCATACCGTATTCTACTCAAGTGATGATAAGCACTTCCGGATCTCACATTTGGGCATTGGCCTTGGAGCAAATGAAAGGAGCTGTGTGAATCTGATGAATACAAGGAGGAAATGAATAAGCTTTTCATTGGAAAGCAATAAAGCAGGGTGGAAGGCAATGAAGCAAGAAACATTATCTTTAGAAACGAGCTCCATAATCCATCCAATTAAAATAAAATGGCTGACAATGACAGTTAGCTGTATCCGTTGTGCTACTGCAGCACTAGTCTTGTAAGAATCCTTCAGCAACTGGTCCCTTTGATCTCTGTGTGTCTGCTATGTGACATTGTCCAGAAACACCATGCAAAGTCGTCTCAGTACGGCAAGTGGAAGAGATGCATAGACAGTTACAATCACCATAGGGATAGTGCTGTGCTTGCATTGTGGCACAGAAACCTACAGTAGTGCTAGATTTAAAACTTTTATTGGAAAAAATGACAGATGCTGCATGTCTCACGTATTTTGTTTGAAATCATGCCCAACATAGGAATCTTGGGTTTGTGTGAGGTGTGTGTGAGGTTGTAATGTGTGAAATGTTGCCGCTACCTGAGGAGAACGGTAGGCAAGATGGCCTCTGGGTTCATGACTCAAAGATCACCTAGAGATTTGACACCTCTCTGATTGCTGCATTCTCAGGTTCTCCTCTCCATCACATCACTCTTCTGTGAACACCCTCAGATGGAGGCACGGTAGAGAATTTAATTTGGGAAACAGAGACACCCTAAAGTTCCACTCATATGGTTGATGGATGAGGCTGAGATCTAAGATGCAAAGAACTCTCACATTTAGGGCTGAGTGATTCTGATGACGACGCCCTTGAAATATTGTTCTCTCACACAATCACAAGACCCAAGTAACCCGAAAACATACTTTCATGTCTCTGGATGAGGGTACCATTTTAAAAGTTTCTATAGTCAAATGGAATTCTTCTATGATTTTCTGGCATGGTGCTATTGTTGAGGATTACCATTTGTTAGTGTGAAAGGGTAATTATACAAACAGCTTACATTACTGTACTCTTTCTTGATTACAAAAATATTTTATGTAATTAAACCTCAGCCTAATCCACAAAGCAGAGACACTGCTGTCTGTCTTCAACATCCAGCTAAACTGATTGGACTCTGTTTGTTGTTTTCAATGAGCTGACAACTGCCTTTTGACTGAAAAATGCTATAATTTACTTGGTAGAAATTGTGTATCTTTCAGAAACTACAATTACCCTCTGTGGCAACCGGATAAATATAAATAAACATTGAAGAGGAACTCTACAGCAGATGAGTCCCAAGATTGGTCCATTTACAGTGAATCAATCAGATTTCATGTCACCTGTAAATAAATCCTTGTTTTCTCTTTGTCTGATATATTTGCCGGGATCTTGAAGCAACATGAGTGCTCAACTATTGTATTACCCAGAGAGGGGGCAGATTTCTCATCTAATTGTGGCTGCATTAGCCTTTTCATATTAGCTCTGGTTCTCTCCCTCTGTTGAAGTACAGCATGAATGTAACAATGAGAGGGAGCGTAAATACCATTTCCGTTAGCCAAGCTTTTGTAAAGCACGTTCAATTGGAAGAACCTAAATAGTACGATCTATACTTGATGAGAGATAAAACCATTTTACACACAGAGATGCAACACAGTGTAACATCATCACGGATAAAGGAGCTATGTTGGTCAGGGCCTACTGTTGCGGTGTATAGTGGTCTACAGTTGTCTATATGTCTGTCTTTGTACATTCCATTCCATAAATTGTCAAAACTGTAAATGATTTGGCCATGTTGCAAATGTGCGCAGATGAACTGAGTATACTGAAGATCAGAGTGAAGAACGTCAAGAGTTGTAACTGTGATGAGGTTCATGATTCAGAGGTCTTGGATGGCCCTGTAAGGTTGAAGGAAGTTGAGGTGGCAAAAGTCAGGGCGGTCTATTGGATCTTGTATGCGGAGGCAATCTAAAGAGTCAGCCTGTGCAGGGAACATATTTGGCTAGGGTGCATTTTGTTCAGTGGTTTTTCTGGTAGTTAGTATGAATATTTATTTTTTTGTGTCTTCTTTTTTTCATCCTGCACAGCAGCTGGTGGCAAAACACCTTTATTTGTTGGTTGTAATCCTTCAATAAACCCCAAAGAGGAAGAACACTGCACACTGAAGCTTACATCAAATTCCTCTTCTGGCTTATATAGTAATTTGATCAGTCGCCATCATTCATGCGTTTTGGTGCGGGACATTAGTTTTCTTTCCTCCTGTTGGTCGGTAACCTAAATATTCAGTGGGGGTTGTAATCCATTACAGAAAAAAGGATTTCATCTAATGTCCATGAACTAATCCAATCTCCCTCTAGAGGTAAATTCTAACTTTTGTAGTTGCTAACCTGGTCAATAGATAGCCAGTGGGATTGCAAATGTTCATAAACATAACTGCTTTCCAAAAGTGGATCTTTAAGGTCTTTCACCCATTTATTAACAGCAAAAGGTAAAAACATAGCAAGACTTCCCTAAAGGCTGATATAATTACAGTAGTCAATGTGTTAACTGTGAGAATGGTAAGAGCTGCAAGGCCTGCTCTCCATCCATACCTGGGCTTGCCTACTTTCTGGTCATGTGACCAGTGACCCATAACCATAAGGAAAGTCCAAAGGGCTTCTACAGCAATCATGTCACATGTCTCTCACATTATTTCAAAGTGATGCTTTTGACTACAGTAGATAACTTGTGCCTTAAGCCATACATTGAAGGTGTTTTAACTTTCAAACCCACACGAGTGCCTGGACTTGGGTTTGTATGCCACTTAGCAACTATTTGTGGATATATTTTTTGCCTTTTGTGACTCAAATAAATTCCCTCCAAGAGCACCTGTGGTTGTTTTTAATTAAACATTAAATAATAATAAAAGTAATCCCAGCCCCTGTCCCTGCAGGAGGTCTTTTGCCTTTTGGTAGGTCGTCATTGTAAATAAGAATTTGTTCTTAACTGACTCGCATAGTTAAATAACAATAAATAAGTACCTGAAGCGCTCCTGATACTTTTTTTTTCTAGAAGTACATAAAAACTTTGACGATGTAACAATTCTACCCATGATTGAAAACAGAGCTAATGCACACAGGGATGATTTCTGTATTTTGAAAGTTACATACAGTATCTTAAAAACTTGATTGCTGACAAGTAAAACAATTTGTGACTTTGCCAACAATAGACTAATGAAACAAATACCAAAAGATAGTTTTGGGGTAGTATTTTCACTTCCTCGTCTCCCAGCCCTTCCAATGCAACTATCCCTGGTGCTCCTCCCTCTTTTTCCCCTGCCCTGCTACACAGCTTCTCCCTGAAGGCAGTCATTGAGTCTGATGTGGTAAAGGAGCCTCTTAAACTTGACCATAAAAAACATCTGGGTCAGATGGTTTAGATCCTTTCTTCTATAAGGTTGCAGCCCCTATCATCGCCGAGCCTATCTCTCACCTTTTTAACCTGTCTCTCCTCTCTGTTGAGGTTCCCAGTGCTTGGAAAGCAGCCAAGCAGTCCTTTATTTAAAGAGGGAGAACAAACTGATCCTAACTTTTATAGGTCAATTTCTATCTTGCCCTGTTTATCCAAAGTGCTGTAAAAACTTGTCAATAATCAACTGACTGGCTTTGTAACCTTTATTTAACTAGGCAAGTCAATTAAGAACAAATTCTTATTTACAATTATGGCCTACCCCACCAAAACTCCAACGACGCTCGGTCAATTATGCGCCGCACTATGGGACTCCCAATCATGGCCGGATGTGGTACAGCCTGAATTTCTTGATGTCTATCATATCCTCTCTGGAATGCAATCTGGTTTCCACTCAGATTATGCATGTATCACTGCAACCTTAAAGGTCCCCACTGATGTCACCATTGCCCTTGATTCAATGTTACGCTGCTATTTTTTTACTTGGCCAAAGCTTTTTATACAGTAGACGATTCCATTCTTGTGGTTCGGCTAAGGAGTATTGGTGTCTCTGAGGGATCTTTGGACTGGTTTGTTAACTACCTCTCTCAAAGAGTGCAGTTTGTAAAGTCAGAACATCTTCTGTCTCAGCCGCTGCCTGTCACCAAGGGAGTACCCCGGGGCTCGAACCTAGGCTCCACGCTCTTCTCAATTTACATCAGCAACATACTGTAGCTCAGGCAGTAGGAAGCTCTCTCATCCATTTATCTGCAGATGATAGTCTTATACTCACATGGCCTCTCCCCGGATTTTGTGTAAAAATGCTCTACAAAACCTTCTTAGTGTCCAACAAGCTTACTTTGCTCTTAACCTTGTTCTGAACACCTCCAAAACAAAGGTAATGTGTTTTGGTAAGAAGAATGTCCAATGACTTGGTTTCCTCTATCATAATCACTCCCCTTTCGCCCCAACTGATAAACTAACCATGATTCAGGTGACCATCCTACCCAAGCTAGATTACAGAGACGTATTTTATAGAGTTAAGTGTGCTCTCGAACGGCTAGATGTTCTTTACCATTCGGCCATCAGATTTGCCACCAATGCTCCTTATAGGACACATCACTGCACTCTATACTCCTCTGTAAATTGTATACATGATGCAAGACCCACTTGTTGATGCTTACTTATAAAAACCTCTTAGGCCTCACTCCACCCTATCTGAGATACCTACTGCATCCCTCATCCTCTACATACAACACCCGTTCTGCCAGTCACATTCTGTTAAAGGTCGCTCTTCTTTTCAGTTTGCTGAAGCTAGCGACTGGAACAAGCTGCAAAAAACACTCAAACTGGATAGTTTTATCTCCATCTCTACATTCAAAGACTCAATCATGGACACTCTTACTGACACTTGTGGCTGCTTCGCGTGATGTATTGTTGTGTCTACCTTCTTTCTCTTTGTGCTGCTGTCTGTGCCCAATAATGTTTGTACCATGTTTTGTGCTGCTACCACGTGGTATTGCTGCCATGCTGTGTTGCTACCGTGTCATTGTCATGTTGTGTTGCTACCGTGCTGTGTTGTCATGTGATGCTGACATGCTGTGTTGTTGTCTTTAGGTCTCTCTTTACGTAGTTTTGTGGTGTCTCTCTTCTCATTATGTTTTTTCCTACACTTTTATTTTTAATCCCAGTCTCATCCCCGCAGGAGGCCTTTTGCCTCTTGGTAGGCAGTCATTGTAAATATGAAATTGTTATTAATTGACTTGACTCATTAAATAAAAATGTAAAGTACAATTCCTTTAAGCTCAATGGGTTGAACAGGCGTGTGCTGCTCAGGCAACCTGGGTTCAATCCCAGTTGGTTACATTAGTTCAATATTCTCTCCACAGTGTACAGGCGGTACCTTAGAGAGCATATATCCATGTCTCTAAGTGTCTGGTGATGAAAGACTTGAGCTGATACGTGGGAATAAAATTAAAAAAGTGGACCAGGCTATATTTATTTTATAAACCATGGTCTGTATCAGTAATCAGAGCCTATAGGATGCTTAACATTCAGCCAGTGGCACAGTGTCAGCAGGGATGCCTTAGTCTAATAGCTGCCTGGAGAAGAGATAATTATTCATAAAACTTAACTTCCTACTAAATTCCTGAATATAATTTCCTAATCTTATTTGATCATACACAGACATATTGTGAACTGATTTAATAAAAAAATCCAATAGAGTGTAGTATTGGCATACTTCTGGGGTGGCAGATAGCCTAGAGGTTAGAACACCGGACTTGTAAACGAAAGGTTGGAAGATTGAATTCCCGAGCTGACAAAGTAAAAATATGTTGTTATGCTCCTGAACAAGGCATTGAAAGTAAGATTTTGTTCTTAACTGACTTGAATAGTTAAAAAAATGTAAAATAAATAAAAATCTTGACAGTGAGGAGCTGTCCACTAATGTGGTTCTGAAATTGTCTAGTGCATAGCTAGAGGAGTGTTAAAACTAGTTATGGTGCTTTCAGAAAATATTCATACCCCTTGACTTTTTTATTTAACCCTTATTTTACTAGGCAAGTCAGTTAAGAACAAATTCTTAATTACAATGAAGGCCTACCCCGGCCAAACCCAGATGATGCTGGGCCAATTGTGCGCCACCCTATGGGACTCCCAATCACGGCCAGTTGTGATACAGCCTGGAATTGAACCCGGGTCTGATGTGACGCCTCTAGCACTTAGATGAACTGCCTTAGACAGCTGGCCAATCGGGAGGCAATATTTGACTTTAAGCACATTTTTACTCCTGAATTTACATTTAAACTTGCCATAACAAAGGGGTTAAATAGTTAAATAAATAGTTATTGACTCAAGCCATTTCCCATTTCCGATTTTAATTTTTAATTAATTTGTACACATTTCTTAAAATATAATTCCACATTATTGGGGTATTTTGTGTAGGCCAGTTACACGAACTCCAATTTAATATATTTTAAATTCAGGCTGTACCCACAAAATGTGGAAACAGTCAAGGGGTGTGAATACTTTCTGAAGGCACCGTAAACACACACACACACACTACAGTACCCCCACCCACCATAAAGAGAAATTGAAAGAGAGAAGTTGATAGAAAGAGAGAGAGAGAGAGAGAGGGAGATATTCTTCGATATTCCCTGTGCATCTAGGAAGGACTGTTAACGGGGGAGTGGTTTACTTTTTCACTTCGCTTCAAGCACAGCGTATGATTCCGTCCGCGTTTGAGACATTTGGAGGCATCGCTTTCATGAGATTTAATCTCTTCTTACAACAAGGATATATCACAGTAGGGATGATGGAATTGAGAAAGTTGTCACGGTTATATTTCTTCATTGTCTGTGTTTTGAACACCTCCAGCTCTGCATCCGCTGCCAATCACCGTGAGTATCAGAAGTTGGAAATGAAACCGCGCGCGTTTTGTGACATGCATTTTGCAGTAGTCGTATGACTCGAATGAATGAAAAAAAAACAGATGTGCCTGATGAAGCAATAACGTTGTTTCAAAGGGTATTTTTATGTAGGCTATGGGTGTAAGGCCATTTGTTGAAGCTATAAAGTGAGAAATGTGCTTTCTTCGCCCACTGTCTGTGATATACATTGATATACATTGTTCTAGATGGCTTGTTTTCGGATGATTCAATCACTTGGCTATTGAAATATCAGTCCGCAACACAATTGTCATAGCAGCACAATTAGCAGTAACATCATCTTGTGGAAATTATATTCAATTATGTTGTAATTTACGCCATCGTTGGTATCTGTTTCTCTCTCTGGTATGCCTTATATTACATCGACATTCAATTGTTTTTGCTTTGCTGTGCGATAATCCCTTATAATGAAGTGTATTAGTCCAATTGTTTTGGATATTGTCGTCGCAAGAGGTCATCATTCCTCACCTGAGTTTTTAGTTGGAGGATAAATGGTGTATTGTCTAACCAATTACAAATATGTATGTATGTATGTATGTATGTATGTATGTATGTATGTATGTATGTATGTATGTATGCATGTATGTATGTATGTATGTATGTATGTATGTATGTATGTATGTATGTATGTATGTATGTATGTATGTATGTATGTATGTACGTACATATGTGTATATATATATATATATATATATATATATATATATATATATATATATATACATACATACATACATACATACATACATACATACATACATACAAACATATAAACACATATGTATGTATCTATGTATGTGTATATATATAATGTGTGTGTATATATAATGTATGTGTATATATATAATGTTTGTGTTGCCGATCTGCTAAAGAGGAACCAAGTAGAGCTGGGAAATATTGAATAAAATCCATTTCACGATAAATTGACTGAATTCTCATGATAACGAAATGTAATGATACGTTTCTAATGTGCACCACAGTTATAAAAGAAAAAGACCAATTAAACTACTACTACTACTTTGAATGTTTTAGCTATCAATTGTCACATTAACGATTACCCACATTTTTCTAGGACGCCCCTGTACAAAGCCCGGCGGGGGGTTGATAAATATCACCTTAATAATAAAGTATTTGTTTCCGTATCCATTACCACTGTACCTGAGCTATTTGAATGTCTATCCTTAAATGTGGGCCTTGGTAATAATGCCCATCTGAGGTTATCGCCCTTCCTCTGCCTCCATATGTGCTTTTAGCAAATTGTCTGACCTGCTGTCTAACTATGCTAACTCAGAATTATTAATATAGGATGATCTTAATCTGAATTGGTGGATGCCAGTATCTGATAGGCTGAAAGGTATTTGTACTGAGCTAAATCTAATTCAGCTGATAACTAAACCAACTAGCCTTTAAACACCTTGAAAAATCTACATTGTTAGATATTATTGTAACAAATGTCCCTTGTAAGTTTACAGCCAATGGGATATTTGATATTTGATATTTGATGAGTTCAGTGACCATTGTCCCATTGCCTGCATAGGAGATGCTAAGCTACCTAAATCTCGCTTAGGCATTATTACAATGAGACATTATAGGAATTTTAATGAGCAACATTTCTGGTCTGAGCTGGGGTTGGAGAGAGGGGTGAAGTGTGCCCAATTTGACTGGCGCATGGAGCGAGTTTCCCAAAGGCTGGAGCATCAGCCTTCTCGCCCGCTCCAATTTCGATCCAGTAGCGTTCACTTCACAAGCTCAGGGCATGCCTGCCCCAGCATGCATTTGTAATCGTGTGCTACAATAGCCCCTTGCTTTAGCTCCTGCCATCTAGTATGCTAAATATTTTCATAAAGAAACTGATAAAACACGCAGGTGAAATATCAAGGTGACTTAGAAAAATATGGAGAACCAAGAGAGGGTGTGTGGTGATGTAGTAACTAAATAATCATGGTGTAATCTGAAAAGATGGGTATCCCAAAAGTATGATGGTGTACTTACCACGTGCACATGCTAACAGAAAGGAACAAGTTGGGGAGCTAGCTAAGTGTGTCATTGTAACAAAGTATTTATAAATAAATCATCTTATCTCTTAAAAGTTTTGTTCATTTTCATTCTATCTATACTTATATCGACCGATTATGATTTTTCAACGCCAATACCGATACCGATTATTGGAGGACCAAAAAAAAAGCAGATACCAATTAATCATTTATTTGTAATAATGACAATTACAACAATACTGAATCAGCACTTTTCTTTTACCTTCATATAATACATCAATAAAATCAATTTAGCCTCAAATAAATAATGAAATATGTTCAATTTTGTTTAAATAATGCAAAAATAAAGTGTTGGAGAAGAAAGTAAAAGTGCAATATGTGTCATTTAAAAAAGCTAACGTTTAAGTTCCTTGTTCAGAACATGAGAACATATGAAATCTGGTGGTTCCTTTTAACCTCTTCCTCCTACCCTCTACTTTTTCGAACATTCTGTTAAAAATCGCGCAACATTTCAGCACCCTGCTACTCATGCCAGGAATATAGTATTTGCATATGATTAGTATGTGTGGATAGAAAACACTCAGACGTTTATAAAACTGGTTAAATCACGGCTGTGACTTTAACAGAACGTGCGTTTCATTGGAAAGTGCAGGAAAATCTGATCACTGAAAGTGGAAAAATATATCCATCCGCTGCTTCAACCCATTGTTATGGGCGAAATACATTAAATATGGCTGAGGTTGCAGTACCTACAGCTTCCACACGATGTCAACAGTCTTGTCATTTGCCTAGGATTTGTTTCTTGGTCAAACGAACAAGAGACAGCCCATTTCTTCCGGTCTCCGACCGGATATTTTGGTTGAGAAATACACGGACAGTATTTCAAGACGGACCCCTATAGAAAACACTACGTCTCGTGATTAATTTGATCGTTTATTAACGTTTACTAATACCTAAAGTTGCATTACAAAAGTATTTCGAGGTGTTTTGTGAAAGTTTATCGTCGACTTTTTGAATTTTAAAAAATGACGTTACGTTATGAAACGCTATTTTTTTTCCATTTATCACACAGTCTTCATAGATCGATATCTAGGCTATATATGGACCGATTTAATCGAAAAAAAGACCCAATAGTGATTATGGGACATCTAGGAGTGCCAACAAAGAAGATGGTCAAAGGTAATGAATGTTTTATATTTTATTTGTGCGGTTTGTGTAGCGCCGACTATGCTAATTATTTTGTTTACATCCCCTGCGGGTCTTTTGAGGTGTTACATGCTATCAGATAATAGCTTCTCATGCTTTTGCCGAAAAGCATTTTAAAAATCTGACTTGTTGCCTGGATTCACAACGAGTGTAGTTTTAATTCAATACCCTGCATGTGTATTTTAATGAACGTTTGAGTTTTAACTAATACTATTAGCATTTAGCGTAGCGCATTTGCATTTCCAGAGCTCTAGATGGGACGCCTGCGTGCCAGGTAGGAGCAAGTGGTTTTAACATGAGTCTTCAATATTCCCAGGTAAGAAGTTTTAGGTGGTAGTGATTATAGGAATTATAGGACTATTTCCCTCTATACCATTTGTATTTCATTAACCTTTGACTATTGTATGTTCTTATAGGCACTTTAGTATTGCTAGTGTAACAGTATAGCTTCCGTCCCTCTCCTCGCTCCTCCCTGGGCTGGAACCAGCAACACAACGACAACAGCCACCTTCGAAGCAGCGTTACCCATGCAGAGCAAGGAGAACAACTATTAGAAGGCTCAGAGCGAGTGATGTTTGAAACGCTATTAGCACGCGCTAACTAGCTAGCTATTTCACTTCGGTTGCACCAGCCTCATCTCGGGAGTTGATAGGCTTGAAGTCATAAACAGTGCAATGTTTGACGCACAACAAAGAGCTGATGGCAAAACGCACGAAAGTGCTGTTTGAATAAGTGTTTATTCGCCTGCTTCTGCCTACCACCGCTCAGTCAGATACTTGTATGCTCAGTCAGATTATATGCAACGCAGGACACACTAGATAATATCTAGTAATATCATCAACCATGTGTAGTTAACTAGTGATTATAATTGATCGTTTTTTATAAGATAAGTTTAATGCTAGCTAGCAACTTACCTTGGCTTACTGCATTCGCGTAACAGGCAGTCTCCTTGTGGAGTGCAACGAGAGAGAGGCATGTAGTTATTGCGTTGGACTAGTTAACTGTAAGGTTGCAAGATTGAATCCCTGAGCTGACAAGATAAAAAATCTGTCGTTCTGCCCCTGAACAAGTCAGTTAACCCACCGTTCCTAGGCCATCATTGAAAATAAGAATGTGTTCTTAACTGACTTGCCTAGTTAAATAAAGGTATAATACATTTTAAAAATCCGCAAATCGAAATAAAGATTTCCGATTGTTATGGAAACTTGAAGTCGGCCCTAATTAATCGGCCATTCCGATTAATTGGTCGACCTCTAGTCTGTAATCATGGCCGGGAGTGGCCTGATATAATTTGTTAATTTACAGATATAAGTAGAACATATAAAAAGCATGAATGAATGAATGGCCTGCATACTCACCAGACATGCCACCCATTGAGCAGGATACTCTTTATTGACGTGTACGATAAGCGTGTTCCAGTTCCCGCCAGTATCCAGCAACTTTTGCACAAGAGGAGTGGGACAACATTCCACATGCCACAACAAACAGCCTGATCAACTCTGTGAAAGATTTGTCGCACTGCATGAAGCAACTGGTGGTCACACCAGATACTGACTGGTTTTCTGATCCACACCCCTAAGGTATACAGTATGAACTGTATATAATGATTTAATACAACAAATTCTGAGTGCTTTATGTCCCTATCAGCTTAGGATAGGATAAGTAATCCTTCTCACCCCCCCCCCCCTAAAAGATTTAGATGCACTATTGTAAAGTGGCTGTTCCACTGGATGTCATAAGGTGAATGCACCAATTTGTAAGTCGCTCTGGATAAGAGCGTCTGCTAAATGACTTAAATGTAAATGTAAATGTAGTGTGTCGCACTCACAAATGATTCACAATGCATTTCTTTGTAGGTCTTGAAATAATTTAAATAATATAGACTAAATAATTAATTTTCGTTCTTTCTTAGGTTACCTGTCTGGGTCCTATTTAGAGTGTTTATATGCTGATTAATATGACATGTTGTCACGCCCTGACCTTAGAGATCCTTATTATTCTCTATGTTTGGTCAGGGTGTGACTCGGGTGGGAAAGTCTATGTTTTCTCTTTCTTTGTTTTTGGCCGAGTGTGGTTCCCAATCAGAGGCAGCTGTCTATCGTTGTCTCTGATTGGGGATCATATATACGTTGTCATTTTCCTTTTGGGTTTTGTGGGATCTTGTTTTCTGTTTAGTAGCTGAGCCTGACAGAACTGTGCACTTTTGTTTTTTTGTCTTTGTTATTTTGTTTGGTGTCATCAATAATAATACGTGGAACGCCTACCACACTGCGCCTTGGTCTCCTTCTACAAACGAGAGCGTTACACATGTAGCCTATTTGAAATTATGAGCGCTTGTAGTTTCCTTTTTGTTTCTCAAAATACTTTTCATTCAAATCATTTGATTTGGTTTCAATACTTCAAAACCAAATGGTAGGTCCAGATTGTCACAAAAATACACTATATATACAAAAGTATGTGGGCACCCCTTTTTAAATGACTTTATTTGGCTATTTCAGCCACACTCGCTGCTGACAGGTGTATAAAATCGAGCACACAGCCATGCAATCTCCATAGACAAACATTGGCAGTAGAATGGTCTTACTGAAGAGCTCAGTGACTTTCAACGTGACACCGTCATTGGATGCCCACTTCCCAACAATCCAGTTTGTCAAATTTCTTCCCTGCTAGAGCTGTCCCGGTCAACTGTAAGTGGTGTTATTGTGAAGTGGAAATGTCTAGGAGCTACAACGGCTCAGCCGCGTGGTGGTGTACCACACTAGCTCACAGAATGGCAACGCTGAGCACGTAGCACGTAAAAATCGTCTGTCCTTGCAACACTCACTACCAAGTTCCAAACTGCTTCTGGAAGCAATGTCAGCACAAGAACTGTTCGTCGGTAGCATCATGAAATGGGTTTCCATGGCCAAGCAGCCACACACAAGCCTAAGATCACCACGTGCAATGACAAAGGTCGGCTAGAGTGGTGTAACGCTCACCGCCATTGGACTCTGGAGCAGTGGAAACGCGTTCTCTGGAGTGATGAATTATATATCACCAGTCTGACGGAGGAATCGTGGTTTGCGGATGCCAGGAGAATGCTACCGTTTGTGAAGGAGGAATAATAGTCTGGGGCTGTTTATCATGGTTCAGGCTAGGCCCTTAGTTCCAGTGGAGGGAAATCTTAACTTTTCAGCATACAATGATATTCTGTGCTTCCAACTTTGTGGCAACAGTTTGGGGAAGGCCCTTTCCTGTTTCAGCATGACAATGCCCCTGTACACAAAGCAAGGTCCATACAGAAATGGTTTGTCGAGATCAGTGTAGAAGAACTTGATTGGCCTGCATAGAGCCCTGACCTCAACCCTATCAAACACATTCGGGATGAATAGGAACAGTGACTGCGAGCCAGGCCTAATCTGCCCAAAATCTGTGCCCAACCTGACTAATGCTCTTGTTGCTGAATGGAAGCAAGTCACTGCAGCAATGTTCCAACATCTAGTGGAAAGCCTTCCCAGAAGAGCGGAGGCTGTTATAGCAGCAAAGCGGGGACCAACACCATATTAATGCCCATGATTTTGGAATGAGATGTTCGACGAGCAGGTGTCCACATACTGTTGGTATGTAGTGTAGATGGGTGTTGGTTAAATTGTGATTTTAATGGAGCGGCATTTGTTTTTCCTGTAAGAGCGTTTTTTAGCAGAGAGGTTGGAAAGGATGTGACGCACTGGAGCCCAAACACCGCTCCATGAGCACGATTTCCAACCACTCAACTCCGCTCACATACTCTGGCTGGGGTTGAGTGAGTGGTGGGTTATGTCAACTATCTATGTGATTAGGCCCTTAATTGTTTAACTCTGTTGCAGATAAACATGCGCCGTACAAAAGACTAATGATAAAAGAGATCATATACCTACTATTTTGAAATATAAATTCAAAATGGTCATTCCTGCCAATGAATTAGAATCCCTGACAACTCCTGACTAAGAAATGTTTTAAGTTCTCACTCTATTCTAAATATGCACCAATCTGGACAGCACTGTTTCAGCCACTATGCTTGTATTATATTTGTTAAATTGCCTAGATCATATGTGCTGCCTTATTCATAGACATTTCCATTTATAGAACTATTTGACAGACAGGACACAATGTGTGCTTTCAGATGGTGTCAAGTTTAGTTTCCTCGATATTACAAAAGGTGTACAGCAGGGCTCGACTTTGGGACCTGTTCTCGTTATTTAGATAAAAAAATATTGGTCTATGTATTAAATCCTGTAATATTCATTTGTATGCTGTTGACCAAGCTATGTTAGAGCTGCAATCTGATTTTATGTATTTATAGCTGTCTTGATGTAAGTGTTGTCCTCATGGCACCATTGTAAATGAGACACTGGTCTCAATCGGGTTCCCCTGAATAAATAAATGTTTAAATAAAATACACATTTGCAGACTAACAATAGAATATCTAATTCGGTAACAGTAGTCAATGCAGCCTAAAGTAAATTGAAATAAATGTAGTGCCTATTTGGGGATGTGTGATTTCTGATTGCCTTAACTAATAAGCTCAGTGTCACGCCCTGGGCTTTTTATGTCTCTATTTTGGTTTGGTCAGGGTGTGATTTGGATGGGCATTCTATGTTCTTTTTTCTATGTTTCTGTATTTCTTTGTTTTGGCCGGGTATGGTTCTCAATCAGGGACAGCTGTCTATCGTTGTCTCTGATTGGGAACCATACTTAGGTAGCGTTTGCTCACAGGGTTTTTGTGCATGGTTTAGTTTCCTTACAGAACTGTTCGTTTTCCTCTTTGTTCCTTTTGTTCAAGTGTTCTGATTTAATAAAATATCATGAACATGTACCACGCTGCGCTTTACAGGAAGAGGATCGTGACACTCAGCTAATAAGCACTAATAGGCTAAGTCATTGTTCTTCACCTCAATTAGTAAGTCAACGAAGTCAGCTGTTTTTTTTTACATTCTTTACAAACACTCTCCACCTCAATAATCATCAGGCCCTGGTGTGAAATGTCATGCTCTTAATTGACAAAATAAGTTATAGGTCTACTGCTACATTGCCCTAGCCTATATCTTAGTGCCATGCGCTAATTTATTTTGCCGCCACTGGCTCACAGTGAATCAATGTGTCCATATGGCAGAACCTGGTGCTCTCGCATTAGTGGAATTTTTACTTATAGATTTTTATCATTTTCATTCCGATTTGTATTATTAACAACATAACAATCATTTTGAGAAATCGCGTTATTTTGAGAAAAGCGTTATTATTGAAATGAAACTGTTCCACGAAAATGAACATATGAAAATCTTAACTGGCACGCAGATCGATCGGTAGAAATGGTAGAATAAATTGTTAGCTTCAAAACTTTAAACTGACGTGCCGCCTAGAGCTCACGTTGTGAACAGAGCTCACATTTCTTTGTACTGCATAAATACAATGGGTGTGTGTGGCAAAAGATAACGAGGGGTGTTGTAGCTAAGATTGTGTCCAATAAAACAAATGGACAGCTATGTGATCCATTGTGGAGAAAAGCGCTCACCCCGATCCAGCACCGGATGAAAAACAGCCAGCACTCTTGCTTGCTTGGCTAGTACACCTTCGTGTTTGACATGGGCTGGAGCAGGTCTGCGAGCCGAGAGCGAGAGAATGCCATGTTCCTTTTTTGATATTGCTCCCATTCCCTTTTCGCCAAGTTTAGAATTACAAACTAATAGAAAATAGAAGTGGAAAACTATTGTCAGTACTGCTCCAGATCACTTGATATCCACCACAGAGAAGAGGGGGGAGAGGATCAAGAGAGGGATCGCCCTGAATTAAATTAAACTAAACTGTTTATCGTGCCGCAGAGAGTATTTCCACCCCCAAAGCCCCACAACTGAATAGGTAACAAAAATTCAGGATATCAATAGGTTTTTTCCAGAGGCTGTGCGTCAGTCACCTGGGGCTGATACTGTCATGGTTCATGTGGGGTCGAATTACATTATGAAGGGCAGCTCAGAACAGCTGAAGATGGATTTTAAAGAACTGATTGGGTCACTACTTGACACCGACAAACCCCCCATAATATCAGGCCCTCTGCCCTCCCTAAATCATGGCACTGAACAGTTCAGCAGACATTTAGCCCTCCATAACTGACTACGAGACTATTGCAGCTCTGTGGGTGTAACATTTATTGACAATGTTGATAACTTCTGGAAACAAAGCTTGTATTATAAGGAGGATGGGATCCACCCAAATCATTTGGGTTCCTGGATCCTTTCACAGCATTATAAGGCTGCACTGAGACAATAACTTATCAATGACCCAAGCCCTGCCCATTTAATCCCTACCATTGTGATGCTAAGTTCCCAAGATAAAGCAAAGCAGTTTGGCACATACAACAACACAGAGTTACACATGGAATAAACAAACATACAATCAATAATACAGTAGGAAAATCTATATACAGCATGTGCAAATGAGGTCGGGTAAGAGAGGTAAGGCAATAAATAGGTCATGGTGGCAAGGTAATTAGAGTCTCCAGCTCCATAGATTTTTTGCAGTTCGTTCCAGTCATTGGCAGCAGAGAACTGGAAGGAGAGGCGGCCAAAGGAAGATTTGGCTTTAGGGGTGACTAGTGAAATATACCTGCTGGAGCGCGTGCTACAGGTGGGTGCTGCTATGGTGACCAGTAAGCTGAGATAAGGCGGGGCTTTACCTAGCAGAGACTTGTAGATGACCTGCAGCCAATGGGTTTGGCGACGAGTATGAAGTGAGGGCCAGCCAACGAGAGCATACAGGTCGCAGTGGTGGGTAGTATATGGGGCTTTGGTAACAAAACGGATGGCACTGTGATAGACTGCATCCAATTTGTTGAGTAGAGTGTTGGAGACTATTTTGTAGATGACATCGCCGAAGTCAAGGATCGGTAGGATGGTCAGATTTACGAGTGTAGGTTGGCAGCATGAGTGAAGGATGCTTTGTTGCAAAATAGGAAGTCGATTCTAGATTTAATTTTGGATTGGCGATGTTTAATGAGTCTGGAAGGAGAGTTTACAGTCTAACCAGACACCTAGGTATTTGTAGTTGTCCACATATTCTAAGTCAGAACCGCCCAGGGTAGTGATGCTGGACGGGCGGGCAGGTGCGGGCAGCGATCGGTTAAAGAGAATGCATTTAGTTTTACTTGCATTTAAGAGCAGTTGGAGGCCACAGAAGGAGAGTTGTATGGCATTGAAGCTCATCTGGAGGTTAGTTAACAAGTGTCCAACAAAGGGCCAGAAGTATACAGAATGGTGTCATCTGCATAGAGGTGGATCAAATAATCACCAGCAGCGAGAGCGACATCCCTGATGTATACAGAGAAGGGAGTCGGCCCGAGAATTGAACCTTGTGGCACCCCCACAGAGACTGCCAGAGGTCCGGACAACAGGCCCTCCGATTTGACATACTGAACTCTATCGGAGAAGTATTTGGTGAACCAAGAGAGGCAATCATTTGAGAAACCAAGGCTGTTGAGTCTTTCAATAAGAATGTTGTGATTGACAGAGTCGAAAGCCTTAGCCAGGTCGATGAATATGGCTACACAGTAATATCTCTTATCGATGGCGGTTATGATAACATTTAAGACCTTGAGCGTGGCTGAGGTGCACCCATGACTAGCTCTGAAACCAGATTGCATAGCGGAGAAGGTACGGTGAGATTCGAAATGGTCGGTCATCTGTTTGTTAACTTGTCTTTCAAAGACCTTAGAAAGGCAGGGTAGAATAGATATAGGTCTGCAGGAGTTTGGGTCTAGAGTGTCTCCCCCTTTGAAGAGGGGGATGACCACGGCAGCTTTCCAATCTATGAGAATCTCATACGATACGAAAGAGAGTTTGATCAGGCTAGTAATAGGGGTTGCAACAATTTCGGCAGATAACTTTAGAAAGATAGGGTCCAGATTGTCTAGCCCGGGCTGATTTGTAGGGGTCCAGATTTTTGCAGCTTTCAGAACATCAGCTATCTGAATTTTGGTGAAGGAGAAGTGGGGGAGGTTTGGGCGAGTAGCTGTGGGGAGCGCAGGGCTGTTGACCGGGGTAGTGGTAGCCAGGTGGAAAGCATGGCCAGCCGTAGAAAAATGCTTATTGAGATTCTCAATTATTGTGGATTTATTGGTGGTGACTGTGTTTCCTAGCCTCAATGCAGTGTGCAGCTGGGAGGAGTTGCTCTTATTCTCCATGGACTTTCCAGTGTCCCACTGTACTACAGGATGCAAATTTCTGTTTGAAAAAGCTAGCCTTAGCTTTTCTAACTGCATGTGTATTTTGGTTCCTAACTTCCCTGAAAAGTTGCATATCACGGGGCTATTCGATGCGAATGCAGAACTCCACAGGATGTTTTCGTGCTGGTAAAGGGCAGACAGGTCTGGAGTGAACCAAGGGCTAAATCTATTCCTTGTTGTACATTTTTTGAATGGAGCATGCTTATTTAAGATGATGAGGAAGGCACTTTTAAAGAATAACAAGGCATCCTCTACTGGCGGGAGGAGGTCAATGGCATTCCAGGATACCCCAGCTGGGTCGATTAGAAAGGCCTTTTCGCTGAAATGTTTTTGGGAGCATTTGACAGTGATGAGGGTTGGTCGTTTGACCGCAGACCCATTACGGATGCAGGCAATGAGGCAATGAAAACAGCAGAGGTGTATTTGGAGGGATAGTTAGTTAGGATGATATCTATGAGGGTGCCCGTGTTTACGGATTTGGGGTTTTACCTGGTAGGTTCATAGATAATTTGAGTGAGATTGAGGGCATCAAGCTTAGATTGTAGGATGGCCGGGTTGTTAAGCATGTCCCAGTTTAGGTCACCTAGCAGCACGAGCACAGAAGATAGATGGGGGGAAATCAATTCACATATGGTGTCCAGGGCACAGCTGGGGGCAGAGGGTGGTCTATAGCAAGCGGCAACGATGAGAGACTTGTTTCTGGAAAGGTGCATTTTTAGAAGTAGAAGCTCGATTTGTTTTGGTACTGAGCTGGATAGTAAGATAGAACTCTGCAGGTTATCTCTGCAGCAGATTGCAACACCAGCCCCTTTGGCAGTTCTATCTTGGTGAAAAATGTTATAGTTAGGGATGGAAATTTCAGGATTTTTGGTGGTTTTCCTAAGCCAGGATTCAGACATGGCTAAGACATCCGGGTTGGCAGAATGTGCTAAAGCAGTGAATAAAGCACACTTAGGGAGTAGGCTTCTAATGTTAACATGCATGACACCAAGGCTTTTACGGTTACAGAAGTCAACAAATGAGAGCACCTGGGGAGTAGGAGTGGAGTTAGGCAGTGCAGGTCCTGGATTAACCTCTACATCACCCAAGCAGGAAGTCCACTGTGTGCAGCTCACCCTGCACTAACACAAAAAACTTGAGCATGTCTAGCTCTGCTAAGCTTCCCAGTAAAGCAAGAAAAACATTTAAGCATCACAGAAAGGTGTTAAAAATAGCCCACCTTAACATATGTAACTAAAGAAACAAGGTTCCTGTAATCAATAATTTGCTAGTAATAGATTACATTCATATTCTGACAATCTCTGAAACTCACTTAGATAATACCGTTGATGATACAGTGGTAGCAATACATGGTTATGAGATCTAAAGAAAATACAGAAATGCCAAAGGTGGAGGTGTGGCTGTTTTTATATTCAGAACCAGATTCCTGTAAAGCTTAAAGCTCATGTTAAATACTGTTGAAATAAACAGGTTCATCTGTCTCACCTGAAGCCCATTCTGGTGGGAAGCTGCTATTGACCACCATGTGCTATCATTCTGTCACGGGTGAATAGGAGTGGAAGGTAGGAGTCAGGTGCAGAGAGCAGAGGGTTCAAGAAAAATAGGCCATTCATTCCAGCACAAACTGTCATGCCCAAACACAGGGGCGGAAAATACTGACAAACCCAAAACACAGGGCTGAACACACTGACCAACCCAAAACACAGGGTAAAATGATCCGGAGCACAAAACCACAGCCAACACTAAACGTGAACACAAAATAATCCTGCACAAAATAGAGCGGACCTAACAAGCTTAAATAGGCTAGAAAATCAAGAAAACACGAATAGGAACAGGTACAACTAATAAGACTAAACTTACAGAAAAGGAAAAAGGGATCGGTGACGGCTAGTAGGCCGGTGACAACGACCGCCGAGCACCGCCCGAACAGGCAGGGGAGTCGTGACACGTTCAGTATCTGGATAACATGCGTGAACTGCTTGATAATAATGTATGTGATATCATTAGAGAGATATATTTTCTGGGTGATTTAAATGTTGACTGTTTTTCATCAGGCTGCCCACTCCACAGAGAGCTTCAAACTGTAACTAGGGCCTGCAACCTGGTTCAGGTTATCAATCAACTTACCAGGGTAGTTACAAACAGCACAGGAATGAAATCATCAACATGTATTGATCACATCTTTACTAATGCCTCAGAAATTAGTTTGAAAGCAGAATCCAAATCCATCGGATGTATTTATCACAATTTTGTAGCCATATCTAGGAAAACCAACGTTTCTAAGGCTGGGCCTAATATAGATGTGTAAGAGGTCATACAATAAGTGTTGTAGTGATTCCTATGTTGTTTATGTAAATAATATTTATGGTGTGTCGTATTCTTATCCCAGTTACTAATAAGCATGCACTTATTATGAAAATGATGGTAAAAACTGTTACAATATGTGGATTGATGAGGAATTGAAAAATTATATGGTCGAGAGAGATGAGGCAAAATAATGGCAGATAGGTCTGGTTGTACAACCGATTGGCAATTGTACTGCAAATTGAGAAATCATGTGACTAAACTCAATAAAAAGAAGAAGAAACTACACTATGAAACAAAGATGGATGATATAAAGAATGATAGTAAAACGCTTCGGAGCACCTTAAATGAAATTTTGGGCAAAACGGCAAACTCCACTCTATCATTCATTGAATCAGATGCCTTATTCATCACAAAACCCAATGACATCTACTTTAATAATTGTTTCATTGGTAAGAATAGCAAACTTAGGCATGACATGCCAGCAACAAACGCTGACACTACACATCCAAGTATATCTGATCAAATTATGAAGGACAAGCATTGTAATTTTGAATTCCGTAAAGTAAGTGTGGAAGAGTTGAAAAAAATAGTGTTGTCTATCAACAATGACAAGCCACCGGGGTCTGACAACTTGGATGGAAAATAATAATAGCAGACTATATTTGCCACTCCTATTTGCCATATCTTCAATATAAGCCTACTAAAAAGTGTGTGCCCTCAGGCCTGGAAGGAAGCAAAAGTCATTCCCCTACCTAAGGATAGGAAAGCCCCCTTTTCTGGCTCAAATAGCCAACTTATACACACAAATGTTGTAGATATGTGGTAGTAGAGTAGGGGCCTGAGGGCACAAACATAATATGTTGTGTAATGTGGGGCCTGATGTACAAATGTATCATAATGTTTTTTTAAATGTATAACTGCCTTAATTTTGCTGGACCCCAGGAAGAGTAGCTGCTGCCTTGGCTAATTGGGATCCGTAATAAATACAAATAATAGCATATAATAAGCACATGGTTTACGAAACAGAGCTGAGAGCTCTCAATGCACAATGGGGTCCATGTATAAATATCCCATGTTTTTGTCTTTCCCCAAACCCCATTATCAGTAATGCAACGGGAAAATACTTTTATACTTTTCATAGTTTCATATTTTTCAACACTAATTATTGCAGTTTGACCATCTCACCACCAGGGATGCTGCAGCACCCCTAACTCCCACAGCTATGGCCCTATAGGTTATTTATCCAAATGGCTGATGGTCGGTTTATTCTGTGTTATCCAACTTCAGAACCAGGCATGACCAAAATACTGGTAATCTATGATTGTTTTCTAAAACTTAGAATTGTTGGGTGGCTGCTTACTCTGAGAACTGGCGCCAGTAAGATGGGCTGTTTATTCTAGTCATGTAATCCAGTGAACTGAGCTAAACTGACAGCTGCATTATTCATTTATGACTTTCTTGTAGTTCTCAAATGTATCCAGTGATCAGGATTGACATGCTGCTCAGAGATGAAATGGCTAGATTCTTCTAGAGGACAAGCAAATGACTGTTCTCATATTTACCTTTGAGAAACAAAATTAGAAGCCATAGATCTATCATGGGAGGTTTGTGTGGCCCCTGTGTCAGGTGACAGAGATAATGGCAGCCGCATTCTCTCAGAGGAGCATGTCCTCATGCACTCCTCTATCACAGAGAGATAACAAGGGGGCACTCTTAGGTCTGGTGCCCTATGAAGGCTACCGGATCTGGCTCCACGAGCAAATCTTCATCATTTATACTGAATATCCACACTGTCCTGTATAACCTAATTCATCCAATGATTACCAGCGTACGCTGCTGGGCCCTCCTCTTCACATGGTACACATTGAAGCTCAGCAGGCGTTTGGACTTGTTTTATCATTTGTTTGTACTCATTGAATTGTGCTTGAAAAGGAAAGTTTCCTGCCGGGAGTGAAAGTGTGATTTTGAAGGTTGACTTACGCTGGAAACAGCGGGACTTTCATAAACAGGCTGGAAACAGCGGGACTTTCATTTCCAGGCTGGAAAACAGCAGGACTTTTTTATCAGGCTGGAAAACAGCGAGACTTTCTTTACCAGGCTGGAAAACAGCAGGACTTTCATTACCAGGCTGGAAAACAGCAGGACTTTCATTACCAGGCTAGAAACAGTGAGACTTTCATTAGCAGGCTGGAAAACAGTGAGACTTTCTTTACCAGGCTGGAAAACAGCAAGACTTTCGTTACCAGGCTGGAAAACAGCAGGACTTTCTTTACCAGGCTGGAAAACAGCAAGACTTTCGTTACCAGGCTGGAAAACAGCAGGACTTTCTTTACCAGGCTGGAAAACAGCAAGACTTTCGTTACCTGGCTGGAAAACAGCAGGACTTTCTTTACCAGGCTGTAAAACAGCAAGACTTTCGTTACCAGGCTGGAAAACAGCAGGACTTTCTTTACCAAGCTGGAAACAGCGGCGCTTTCATTACCAGGGCTATCTCTTGATATGACACACTTCACCATGCCTCTGCGGCACAGGAGGCTGGTGAGGGGAGTACGGCTCATAATAATGACTTGAATGAAGTGAATAGAATGGTATCAAACGCAAGGAAAACGTGCTCTGTGGCTGGAATAGTGCTTCAGTTGTCCAGCGATTCTATCACAGCTACTATATAAACTGTCACACAGACAACACCATATTATGATTTATTTGCTTTGATTTTCCATTCGGTTTCAGTTTGTATTAACTCTTTGAACAGACCTTTCAGAATGAATGACATCCCTTGACTGAGGCATTTACTGCAGTACATTTCGTACTGCACCACCCACAATGCAGCTGAGATGACAGCATCGTATTGTCGACGCATGCAGGTGTGAAAACAGTCCTGAATCCTCAACATATTCTACTGAATGATTCATGCAATGCAGGCTCTCACTCAGTCTCTAGAATGTAAGGATTTCCTACTGTTGTTGAGATTCATAAAAGGTTGATGAATTTATCAAAAGATACATGAGGCAGAACACAGCAGTACAAGGCTACTTCCTCCACTGTTTAGACTCCAGTCTCCAGTATGGAGGAAAATCTCAGCTAGCTAGAACCTGGTATATACAGACCGCCATAGGCAATGAATGTTCAAAAGCACCTCACATGAACGGGTCGATGAAAAGTGCATGTATAATAACATGGAAAGGCAATGGGAGGGAGTAGAAGTAGGTGGGAGGAGCTATAGGAGGATGGGCTCATTGTAATGGCTGGAATGGAATTAATGGAACGGAGTCAAACGTGGTTTTCATATGTTAGATTCCGTTCCATTTATCCAATTCCAGCCATTACACTGAGACCATCCTCATATAGCCCTAGTGGTTAGAGTGTTGGACTAGTAACCCGAAGGTTGCAAGTTCAAATCCCTGAGCTGACAAGTTACAAAATCTGTCATTCTGCCCCTGAACAGGCAGTTGACCACTGTTCCTAGGCTGTCATTGAAAATAAGAATTTGTTCTTAACTGACTTGCCTAGTTAAATAAAGGTAAAAAATAAAATATAGCTCCTCCCACCAGCCTTCTCTGAATTATTACTATCCAATTAATTTTTTCCCCCTGTTGGTAATGGTTCTGGATTTCCTTCATATATTTGACGTCATGTAATGAATCAATTCTGATCATTTTGTACAGTGTATAGTGCAGGCATTACTGTTGTTGGTGATTATCTGGATGGATCAGAGATGGACAGCACACTGGCAGATGTAGAAAGGCAGATCAATATGGATGGCATACAGCAAAACACATTGACATTCAACCAAATACCCAAATAAAAGGGCACCCACTGATAAAGCCTGCCTTGTATGAGGTACTCTGGTGATGGGGTTATTGAATGTTTGAGTTGGCATGGCTTGGCAGGACTGGTAAAGTCCTCAAGGCAATCCATATGATGCATCGTTCACTGTGTGGACACGCTGGGCCTTCAGAAAGTATTCATACCCCTTGACTTATTCCACATTTTATTGTGCTACAGCCTGAATTCAAAATTGATTAAATATATTTTTCTGTCACCCAACTACACACAATAACCTATAATGACAAAGTGAATCAAATTTAGAAGCTGTGAGTCCTTCTGGGTAATTCTCTAAGAGTTTTCCACACCTGGATTGTGGAACATTTTCCCATTTTATTATTTTAAAAAATGTTCAAGCTCTGTCAAATTGGTTGTTGATCATTGCTAGACAACTATTTTCAGGTCTTGCCATAGATTGTCAAGTAGATTTAAGTCAAGACTGTAACCTGGCCAGTCAGGAACATTCACTGTCTTCTTTGTGATCAACTTGTGTATATGTGATGTTTTATCTTATTGTCCTGTTGAAAGGTGAAATCATCTCCCAGTGTCTGGTGGAAAGCAGACTGAACCAGGTTTTCCTCTAGGATTTTTCCTGTGCTTAGCTCCATTATGTTAATTTTTTTTATCCTGAAACTCCCCAGTCATTAACGATTACAAGCATACCCATAACATGATGCAGCCCCCACTATGCCTGAAAATATGGAGAGTGGTACTCCGTAATGTGTTGTATTGGATTTGCCCCAAAACAATACTTTCTATTCAGAACATAAAGTGAATTGTTTTGCCAAATTTCTTGCAGTTGTACTTTAGTGCCTTGTTGCTTACAGGATGCAAGTTTTGGAATATTTTTATTCGGTACAAGCTTCCTCTTTTTCACTCTGTCATTTAGGTTATTATTGTGGAGTAACTTCACTGTTGTTGATCCATCCTCAGTTTTCTGCCATCACAGCCATTAAACTCTGTAACTAACCTTTAAAGTCAAATCAAATCAAATCAAATGTTATTTGTCACATACACATGGTTAGCACATATTAATGAGAGTGTAGCGAAATGCTTGTGCTTCTAGTTCCGACAATGCAGTAATACTAGTAATCTAACCTAACAATTTCACAACAACTATCTTATACACACAAGTGTAGAGGGATGAAGAATATGTACATAAAGATATATGAATGAGTGATGGTACAGAACGGAATAGGCAAGATGGTCACCATTGGTCTCATGGTGAAATCCCTGAGCGGTTTCCTTCCTCTCTGAAAGGATCTCTATATCTTTGTAGTGACTGGGTGTATTGATACACCATCCAAAGTGTAATTAATAATTCACCATGCTCAAAGGGATATTCAAAGTATGCTTCTTTTATTTTTACCCATCTGCCCTTTGCGAGGCATTGGAAAACCTCCCTGGTCATTGTGGTTGAATCTGTGTTTGAAATTCACTGCATTGCAGATAATTTGGGGGTACAGAGATGATGGAGTCATTTGAAAATAATTGAAATAATTGTATATTTTTTGTATGTGAACTTTATTTAACTAGGCAAGTCAGTTAAGAACAAATTCTTATTTACAATGACAGCTGAGCCCGGCCAAACCCGGACGATGCTGGGCCAATTGTGCGCCGCTGTGATTGGAACTCCCAATCACAGCCAGATGTGACAGCCTGGAATTGAACCAGGGACTGTAGTGATGCCTCTTGCACTGAAATGCAGTGTCTTAGACTGCTGCGCAACCCGGGAGCACCCTGGGAGAAGAAAAATCTATTTGATGAATGTAGTGCCAGTGGAGGCATTTGCATTTCCAATCGTATCGCTCACACACTGGTGCAACAGAATTCCCTATTTATAGAGTGCAATGAATATGCTACAAATAGCAGTAAAGTCCGTAAGTTCCATATTCTAAGTTCCATCTTCTAAGTTCCATCTTCTATTTATTTCTGGTGTCACTGGCAAAGGATTACAAACGCCCACTTAATATTGACAATGCCATTAAGAGAGCTATGATGCACGAGCTTTGTCTGAGTCACAAGAATAACAAGGTATATTTCTTTACTTTTCATCTCCAATGTAGACCGAGCAGACAGGAAGCAAGGTTTTAAACTTGGGAAGACCGCCAAGCATTTTCTGTAAGCAGCTATTACTCTGCAGATTCAATTGATGATACAGGGATTAGGGTGGATCCTGTACACGTTTTGAGCAGGACCCATGATTGAGCCAGACTGGTAGCTATAACAGCATAGCTTCTGTAACCAAATTACCAAATGAGTACATCTGGGATTGGCAAACCAGTTGTCTTTTTTTATGACAGACTGCTGTTCTTTGAACTGTTTCTCCAGACAGTATTGTAAGAGTTATATCCCAGTTCTAATGGAGTTGAGCCTTCAATACACCTGTATTTAATGTGAGTGGTCTGGTGACATTTCCACAGGCAGGAGAGAGGGCAACCGTATCAGACCCACCATCTGGGGCTGCTGGGATATGGAAGCCAAGCTGTCATTCTCGTCCAATGGGAGCGCTTTTGGCTCCAGTCTGGTATTCACCAGGGGCTAATCAGCCAGTAACCTCTGGTTTCTTTGCATAGTGACACACAGTGTTGGCTAATGATGAGTTCCATGTGGAGTAGCCTGTCACACAGAGGTGATGCAACCAGAAAGACTAATCAGGAGAGATTTGAATCAAAAGAGTGGCGACAGTACCATGTATGCCAACCTGAAACAAAATAACAAAATGTAGGCCTATCCCATATTTGCTAAATATGTTAAATATGTTTTTGAACAATAGTAGCATGGCTTCAGTATGTAAATAATATTCTTAACATAGCAGTCACACTGATATAGGCCTACTGTAAAATACATTTGTCTGAGTCATGCACATTCCAAACGTTGTCGATAAGCAAGATTATAAACTGGTTGGTTCGAGCCCTGAATGCTGACTGGCTGGCAGCTGTGGTAAATCAGACCGTATACCGCAAAACATTTATTTTTAGTGCTCTATTTACATTGGTAACCAGTTTATAATAGCTATAAGGCATCTCAGGGGTTTGTGAAATATGGCCAATATACCACAGCTAAGGGCTGTGTCCAGGAACTCTGCGTTGCGTTGTACATAAGAATAGCCATTAGCCATGGTGTATTGGCCTTATTGCTTAATTAAAGCCCTAAGGAGGGTTGTACGCATATCCAAACGGAAAACAAATCACAACTTCACTTGAACTTCTTTAGTAACTCGATGTATGCAGGAAAATACACACTGGGATGATAATGACGGAGTAGTATAAACACACAGATTTAGGAGGAGGTCCTAGAGAGTTCCTCTTTTGATTGTCACACAATACTGCCACTTGATTGGTTAATATAGAAGGGTGGGTAGGCCATATGTATATACATGACGTTTGTACATTAGACAGAAGACAATACTTATCATGTCTGTAAAATGTATCATACAGACAAAGCAATGTTCTGATAGTATGCAGGCTAACCATGGGATTTTTTGGGAAAAAGTCAAAAAAAAAAATGTCCACAGGTGTCTAATAACGAACAACAATGTATTGTAGGTGTTGCAGAAACCAGACTGTAGTGCTTAGGAAATATTTAAGCAGAGATACATTTCCCCTGAGAAACTGCTCTATGATCGAAAACCATATCAGTGTCTGTCATCACGTCTCAGTTAGCTGAGTCAGCCAACTGTCTTTCCTATATGTTGTCTTTGTTACTACTGTAAGTGTTATTGGTATGTGTCGTTTTCTCTAAGGCCTGATTGCCCCTGAGTATTAATTGGTTATCAAATCAAAGTTTATTTGTTACGTGCGTCGAATAAAACAGGTGGTTACTGTGAAATGCTTACTTACAGGCTCTACCCAATAGTGCAAAAAAGGTATTAGGTGAACAATAGGTAAGTAAATAAATAAAACAACAGTAAAAAGACAGGCTATATACAGTAACGAGGCTACATCAGGTAGGAATCTCTGTGAGACATTCTCTTTCAGTCATATCCAATACCAGGTGAATCAAACTGTGTTCTTTGAATGATGCTGTGTCTGCATGTATGTATTACAATTATACACGTCAACTGTGTTTACCACTCCTGCTCCTGGGACATCAATGAATACACACTGTAACTATGCAATAGACTAGAAACATGATTTAAGTAAAGGCTGATTTGTAATTCCTACATAGAGAAATAAAACAGTACACTACACTTCCCTTCATCTGCATTCATCTGAGGACACAGGATAAGTGTAGTATTTCAATGAGATACTTCATTTCAACCAGTGGAGAATGTGAAACGCTTTATTGAAAGTTCATTATCCAGGTGTTTATAAATACATAATTCATGCATTATAAATATTATAATTGTAAAAGTATATTATAAATACAAGTTCAATCTGTACTTCAATGTACATATGGTGTGCATTATAAAAAGGGGAAAGAAAGAGGAGGTGGTGAGAGAGGTATAGAGTATAGAAAAGGAAAGAGGTAAAACAGAGGAGCAGGGAAGACAGCATATGATTAATGAATTACAGTGCTACCTTAATATTCTCTCAGTTCATCACAATTACATAGTGTCTCTAGTGGTATCTCCCAGACAGCCCAAAGGTTATCTTAAGAGCGAATGAGGACCGGGACTGGCTTCCTCTCTTACATCAAAACATACCTGCAGAAGAGAGACAGATGGATGGAGAGAGAACACGATTAAGCCTTGTTTTTTTTATTCTAACACTGTCAATCATCATAATCATCAGGAGGTGAAATGGAAAACTGACCTTGGATCATTAACTCTGGGATTACTACATCTCTATCTGTATTTCAATGTAAAGCATCTCTTTAACTTCTTACGGATAGGGGTTCCGCTAGCGGCAGAAATATAGATAAAATTAATCACTAACCTTTGATGATCTTCATCAGATGACACTCATAGGACATCTTGTTACACAATATATGTATGTTTTGTTCGATAAAGTGCATATTTATATCCAAAAATCTCAGTTTACATTGGCGCGTTACGTTCAGTAAGGTTTTGCTTCCAAAACATTTTGCAGAGAGCCACATCAATTTACAGAAATACTCATAATAAACATCGATAAAATACATTCTGTTTTTCACAGAATTAAAGATATACTTCTCCTTAACCTCTTGGAACACTAGGGTCAGTGTTTCATTTTTGGATGAAAAAACGTTCCCGTTTTAAACAAGATATTTTGTCACGAAAAGATGCTCGACTATGCATATAATTGACAGCTTTGGAAAGAAAACACTCTGACATTTCCAAAACTGCAAAGATATTATCTCTGAGTGCCACAGAACTGATGCTACAGGCGAAACCAAGATGAAACTTCAAACAGGAAATGAGCAAAATTTTTGAGGCGCTGTTTTCCATTGACTCCTTATATGACTGTGAATGCGCCCTGAACGAGCCTACACGTTCTGCCGTTTCCCCAAGGTGTCTGCAGCATTGTGACGTGTTTGTAGGCATATCATTGGAAGATTGGCCATAAGAGACTACATTTACCAGGTGTCCACCCGGTGTCCTTTGTCGAAATTGGTGCGTAATCTCCAAGCTGCACGCATTCATCCATGTGATTCAGAGGAGAGAGGAGACTTCCACGAACGATATATCATCGAAGAGATATGTGAAAAACAGCTTGAGGATTGATTCTAAACAACGTTTACCATGTTTCAGTCGATATTATGGAGTTAATTTGGAAAAAAGTTTGGCGTTTTGATGACTGAATTTTCGTTTTTTTTTGGTAGCCAAACGTGACGAACAGAACGGAGCGATTTCTCCTACACAAAGAATCTTTCAGGAAAAACAGAACATTTGCTATCTAACTGAGAGTCTCCTCATTGAAAACATCCAAAGTTCCGGATCCTGGATGGCTAGCAACCGCTATGTCAGATTTCAATTTTTTTTAACAGAAAAAAACAAACCTTGCAATAGTACGGCGCTCAGACAACAAATCAAGCCAAACAGATATCCGCCATGTTGGAGTCAACAGAAGTCAGAAATAGCATTATAAATATTCACTTACCCTTGATGATCTTCATCAGAATGCACTCCCAGGAATCCCAGTTCTACAATAAATGTTTGATTTGTTCGATAAAGTTCATCTTTATGTCCAAATACCTCCTTTATGTAACCGCGTTCAGCCCAGCAATCCAAATTAATGATGCGCGAGCAGACGAGCAGACGAAAGTAAAAAAAATCTGTTACAGTCCGAAGAAACATGTCAAACGGAGTATAGAATCAACCTTTAGGCTGTTCTTAACATACATATTCAATAATGTTCCAACCGGAGAATTCCTTTGTCTTCAGAAATGCAATGGAACTCAAGCTAACTCTCACGTGAACGTGCATCAGAAGCTCATGGCACTCTGCCAGACCAGTAACTCAAAGAGCCCTCATTCCCCCTTCCTTCACAGTAGAAGCATCAAACAAGGTTCTAAAGAATGTTTACATCTAGTAGAAGCCTTCGGAAGTGCAATTTGACCTCATAGACACTGTGTATTCGATAGGCCAAGCTTTGAAAAACTACAAACCTCAGATTTCCCACTTCCTGGTTGGCTTTTTCTCAGGTTTTTGCCTGCCATATGAGTTCTGTTATACTCACAGACATCATTCAAACAATTTTAGAAACTTCAGTGTGTTTTCTATCCAAATAATAATTTGCATATATTAGCAACTGGGACTGAGTAGCAGGCAGTTTACTCTGGGAACGCTTTTCATCCAAACGTGAAAATGCTGCCCCCTATTCCAAACAGGTTTTAATAATACTCTCTGTATAATATAAGTATAATATCCCTTATAACAAATCATGATAACATTAGATAGATAGATAGATAGATAGATAGATAGATAGATGTGAATGTGTAGCATATGACAATAGCAGGATCATATCAAGGATAGTGTCACAAATTAATACATAAATACCACTTGAAGCTTGATGATGAAAAAAACAGAAATGTGCACCCCTTTGAATCCCCAGGAGCAGAACTGAGAACCGCTGCTCTTCATTGGGACCTCTTAATCTGCATACAGGCTTTCACAGCTCCTCACAAGAAATAGACTACACAAAAGTACCTGCTCTATCCAGATTAGTCTACATTGCCACATTCATAGCTGGGCCTGCTCTCCTTTCACCCTCCTCCAAAAAATACAAATATTTGCCATTATCAAGAGTTGCACTGGGGCTAAAACCATATCCTGCATAGTGTGGAATGACTGCACCTACAAAGGCTGGAGACTCATAACTAATCGAAGAGCATCCATGAATATGTCCTGACCAAAAGATGAGAAGTCAGTGTTAGGTTTCACTTGACGTTGCAGCACAGCAACATTGACCCCATTGTCAGAGGAAAGACCAATTACTTTGCAGACAGAGTTCAGTGTGTCAAATCGGAGGGCATGCTGTCCGGTCCTCTGGCAGTCTCTATGGGGGTGCCACAGGGTTCAATTCTCGGGCCGACTCTTTTCTCTGTATATATCAATGATGTTGCTCTTGCTGCGGGCGATTCCCTGATCCACCTCTACGCAGACGACACCATTCTATATACTTTCGGCCCGTCATTGGACACTGTGCTATCTAACCTCCAAACGAGCTTCAATGCCATACAACACTCCTTCCGTGGACTCCAACTGCTCTTAAACGCTAGTAAAACCAAATGCATGCTTTTCAACCGATCGCTGCCTGCACCCGCATGCCCGACTAGCATCACCACCCTGGATGGTTCCGACCTTGAATATGTGGACATCTATAAGTACCTAGGTGTCTGGCTAGACTGCAAACTCTCCTTCCAGACTCATATCAAACATCTCCAATCGAAAATCAAATCAAGAGTCGGCTTTCTATTCCGCAACAAAGCCTCCTTCACTCACGCCGCCAAGCTTACCCTAGTAAAACTGACTATCCTACCGATCCTGGACTTCGGCGATGTCATCTACAAAATTGCTTCCAACACTCTACTCAGCAAACTGGATGCAGTTTATCACAGTGCCATTAGTTTTGTCACTAAAGCACCTTATACCACCCACCACTGCGACTTGTATGCTCTAGTCGGCTGGCCCTCGCTACATATTCGTCGCCAGACCCACTGGCTCCAGGTCATCTACAAGTCCATGCTAGGTAAAGCTCCGCCCTATCTCAGTTCACTGGTCACGATGGCAACACCCATCCGTAGCACGCTCTCCAGCAGGTGTATCTCACTGATCATCCCTAAAGCCAACACCTCATTTGGCCGCCTTTCGTTCCAGTACTCTGCTGCCTGTGACTGGAACGAATTGCAAAAATCGCTGAAGTTGGAGACTTTTATCTCCCTCACCAACTTCAAACATCAGCTATCTGAGCAGCTAACCGATCGCTGCAGCTGCACATAGTCTATTGGTAAATAGCCCACCCATTTTCACCTACCTCATCCCCATACTGTTTTTATTTATTTACTTTCCTGCTCTTTTGCACACCAATATCTCTACCTGTACATGACCATCTGATCATTTATCACTCCCGTGTTAATCTGCAAAATTGTAATTATTCGCCTACCTCTTCATGCCTTTTGCACACATTGTATATAGACTCCCCTTTTTTTCTACTGTGTTATTGACTTGTTAATTGTTTACTCCGTGTGTAACTTTGTGTTGTCTGTTCACACTGCTATGCTTTATCTTGGCCAGGTCGCAGTTGCAAATGAGAACTTGTTCTCAACTAGCCTACCTGGTTAAATAAAGGTGTTCTCAACTAGCCTACCTGGTTAAATAAAGGTGTTCTCAACTAGCCTACCTGGTTAAATAAAGGTGTTCTCAACTAGCCTACCTGGTTAAATAAAGGTGTTCTCAACTAGCCTACCTGGTTAAATAAAGGTGAAAAAAATAAAAAAGTGTTTCAAGATTCCACATTATCCTCCTGATAAAGCAGGTCCTTCAAAGATGAATGTTTTTTTAAATTGGCTATCTGCATTGTGTCCCACCACCCGCCAACCCCTCTTTTACGCTACTGCTACTCTCTTTTCATCATATATACATAGTCACTATAACCATATATACATGTACATACTGCCTCGATCAGCCTGACTAACCGGTGTCTGTATGTAACCTCGCTACTTTTATAGCCTCACTACTGTTATTTTTCACTGTCTTTTTACTGTTGTTTTAATTCTTTACTTACCTATTGTTCTCCTAATAGAGCCTCTCAGTAAGCATTTCACTGTAAGCTGTTGTATTCGGCGCACGTGACAAATAAACTTTGATTTGATATCACACAGACACATACCTCTGCATAGTCTGGCTCAGACACAGGTGTTTGGAGCATTCCAATATGCCACAGCTGGTGAGGTGTCAGGTTTGCCTCTGTTCTTAAAGAGTGATTATTCCAACTCTCTGTGAAATGTTGCAGATCTGCCCGCAGATGAGGTAGGAACACATATCCCACACAGAAGAGGTGGATAGAATTTGACAGGTCAAGGTAGCCTTCTTCTTCCAAACTGTGCAGCAAGTTGTAGTACAGACATGTCGCAGCACTCCAAACATCTCTCCATAAGCGTTCCACTCTAACAGAGAGAAAGAAAAGGTTTTGTGGGGGCCAGGAACCTAATCTCCTCCATGAGTCATGAACACCGTGGTTATAGAAATGCAAGTTGTGTGTGCCTCTGTGAGTGGTTACTGACTGTATGTGACGCAGGCACCTATCTGAGTGTACCTGAAACATTTAAACATAGAGGGCGTTGTGTCTCACCACTTGGTTATTGCAAGGCCAACCCCCAGGG
Source organism: Oncorhynchus keta (assembly GCF_023373465.1). Classification (NCBI taxonomy): domain Eukaryota; kingdom Metazoa; phylum Chordata; class Actinopteri; order Salmoniformes; family Salmonidae; genus Oncorhynchus; species Oncorhynchus keta. Next base: position 43,453,271 of record NC_068427.1, on the reverse strand, counting down.
AATTCATGACTTGGCAGCAACAGGGGCTTGATAGTCCAGTGAAAATGGCTGAGTGTTTATGTGGTGTAATCTTAAAATTAGCAGCTGACATGTTCATTTTTGTTTTAAATTAATGCACGTGAGACAGGTTCCATGTAGAACAAGACAGGCCGAGAGGAAGAGAGAAAAACAACACAGAACAGTTTAATTACCTCTGGTTATGGACACTTTTGCCAGCAATAAAGCTTCCATGGTCTGTTCCTTGGACAGTGACCATACATCTGGCAATATCTACATTTTCGACCCCATGATCAGCTCGCACTCTGAAAGTAAAGAAAATAGCTTTGTAGATATGCAAACAATAACTGAGGTATGACTGTTCATTGTAAAACGGGATACGCCAATACAGCACAGAAAGCAGCCTTAGGAGGATGGATGAGGAGATGTCAAGGGATTGTATACAGAAAGTAACTCGTTACAATATGCATAATTACAAGCCATTATTTTTTTCATTCTACCGTATTATTACTATTATTATTATTATTATCAATATTTACCTTTAAGGACATCCATCTCTGCCGACTCCATCCACCAAATAATAAACAAATAATTGTGCACGAATTCAAATGAAACAAGCAGGGAGCAAGTTTCGAACCCTCAACCTTCTTGCCCGGAGTCCAGCTCGCAATCAACTGTGCACCAAAAGCATGCTCAAACCTCAGAGTCGATAGAGCACGTCCTTGTGGTAGCTTGCTACTCAATGTAATAAAGTAATGACTTTTCAAATAAGTTACCTTACACATTATGTTGGATGACAATTTGTTAGCTACGCTGTCCTTATGAACCACAGCATATCATTGCAGCAGTATGCACCGGTATGTTAGCTATCTACCTAACGTTAGTAGTTATACTTTAAACTTGACAGTATATTAACTATAGGCTATCTGACTATGCAACGTTTATTGACATGATTATTCCCATCATTCTTAGCTTAGCTGAATGGTATAGTGATTGTACATTCTCAATGGACATTCAGGTGCTTTCGTAAAGTCGTTCTGGCTATCTACTCCGATTTCAGATCACTCTTGTCTGAGTGTACCAGAGCGCAGTGAAGAGGCGACTCCGGGATGCTGGTCTTCTAGGCAGAGTTGCAAAGAAATAGCCATATCTCAGACTGGCCAATAAAAATAAAAGATTAAGATGGGCTAAATAGCACAGACACTGGACAGAGGAACTCTGCCTAGAAGGCCAGCATCCCGGAGTTGTTCATGTTGAGACGGGTGTTTTGCACATACTATTTAATGATGCTGCCAGTTGAGGACTTGTGAGGTATCTGTTTCTCAAACTAGACACTCTAATGTACTTGTCCAGTTGTGCACCAGGGCCTCCCACTCCTCTTTCTATTCTGGTTAGAGACAGTTTACGCTGTTCTGTAAAAGGAGTAGTACACAGCTTTGTACGAGATCTTCAGTTTCTTGCAATTTCTCACATGGAATAGCCTTAATTTCTCAGAACAAGAATAGACTGACGCATTTCAGAAGAAAGTTATATGTTTCTGGCCATTTTGAGCCTGTAATCGAACCCACAAATGCTGATGCTCAGTTTTCAGCTATGCTAACATAATTGCAAAAGGGTTTGTATGTATATATATATGTATGTATGTATGTATGTATGTATGTATGTATGTATGTATGTATGTATGTATGTATGTATGTATGTATGTATGTATGTATGTATGTATGTATGTATGTATGTATGTGTGTGTGTGTGTGTGTGTGTGTGTGTGTGTGTGTGTGTGTGTGTGTGTGTGTGTGTGTGTGTGCGTGCGTGCGTGCGTGCGTGTATGTATGTGTGTGTGTATATGTGTGTGTGTGTGTATGTATATACAGTGCCTTGCGAAATTATTCGGCCCCCTTGAACTTTGCGACCTTTTGCCACATTTCAGGCTTCGAACATAAAGATATAAAACTGTATTTTTTTGTGAAGAATCAACAACAAGTGGGACACAATCATGAAGTGGAACGACATTTATTGGATATTTCAAACATTTTTAACAAATCAAAAACTGAAAAATTGGGCGTGCAAAATTATTCAGCCCCTTTACTTTCAGTGCAGCAAACTCTCTCCAGAAGTTCAGTGAGGATCTCTGAATGATCCAATGTTGACCTAAATGACTAATGATGATAAATACAATCCACCTGTGTGTAATCAAGTCTCCGTATAAATGCACCTGCACTGTGATAGTCTCAGAGGTCCGTTAAAAGCGCAGAGAGCATCATGAAGAACAAGGAACACACCAGGCAGGTCCGAGATACTGTTGTGAAGAAGTTTAAAGCCGGATTTGGATACAAAAAGATTTCCCAATCTTTAAACATCCCAAGGAGCACTGTGCAAGCTCATACAAGGAGAAGACTGATCAGAGATGCAGCCAAGAGGCCCATGATCACTCTGGATGAACTGCAGAGATCTACAGCTGAGGTGGGAGACTCTGTCCATAGGACAACAATCAGTCGTATATTGTACAAATCTGGCATTTATGGAAGAGTGGCAAGAAGAAAGCCATTTCTTAAAGATATCCATAAAAAGTGTTGTTTAAAGTTTGCCACAAGCCACCTGGGAGACACACCAAACATGTGGAAGAAGGTGCTCTGGTCAGATGAAACCAAAATTGAACTTTTTGGCAACCATGCAAAACGTTATGTTTGGCGTAAAAGCAACACAGCTCATCACCCTGAACACACCATCCCCACTGTCAAACATGGTGGTGGCAGCATCATGGTTTGGGCCTGCTTTTCTTCAGCAGGGACAGGGAAGATGGTTAAAATTGATGGGAAGATGGATGGAGCCAAATACAGGACCATTCTGGAAGAAAACCTGATGGAGTCTGCAAAAGACCTGAGACTGGGACGGAGATTTGTCTTCCAACAAGACAATGATCCAAAACATAAAGCAAAATCTACAATGGAATGGTTCAAAAATAAACATATCCAGGTGTAAGAATGGCCAAGTCAAAGTCCAGACCTGAATCCAATCGAGAATCTGTGGAAAGAACTGAAAACTGCTGTTCACAAATGCTCTCCATCCAACCTCACTGAGCTCGAGCTGTTTTGCAAGGAGGAATGGGAAAAAATGTCAGTCTCTCGATGTGCAAAACTGATAGAGACATACCCCAAGCGACTTACAGCTGTAATCGCAGCAAAAGGTGGCGCTACAAAGTATTAACTTAAGGGGGCTGAATAATTTTGCACGCCCAATTTTTCAGTTTTTGATTTGTTGAAAAAGTTTGAAATATCCAATAAATGTCGATCCACTTCATGATTGTGTCCCACTTGTTGTTGATTCTTGAGCCCCTTGTGTGTGTGTGTATGTATATATGTGTGTGTGTGTATATATATATACATACATACACACACACACACACACGCACACGCACGCTACCGTTCAAAAGTTGATTCATTGAGAAATGTCCTTGTTATTTATACATATATATAAATATACAGTTGAAGTCTGAAGTTTACATACACTTAGGTTGGAGTCATTAAAACTAGTTTTTCAACCACTCCACAAATGTCTTGTTAATTAACAAACTATAGTTTTGGCAAGTCGGTTAGGATTTGTTTTTTTTTGGGATCCGACTTCAACTGCATATACAGTTATACAGTTGATATATACATTTATACAGTTGATATATACAGTTATACAGTTGATATATACAGTTGAAGTCGGACGTTTACATCCACCTTAGCCAAATATTTTAAACTCAGTTTTTCTCAATTCCTGACATTTAATCCTAATAAAAATTCTCTGTCTGTCATGCCCTGACCTTAGATTATCTGTTTTTCTATATATTTTGGTTAGGTCAGGGTGTGACTAGGGTGGGTACTCTAGTTGTTGTATGTCTAGGGTTTTTGTCATCTATGGTTTTTGTATGTCTATGTTGGCCTAATATGGTTCCCAATCAGAGACAGCTGTTTATCGTTGTCTCTGATTGGAGATCATACTTAGGTAGCCATTTTCCCCATTGTTAGTTGTGTGATCTTGTCTATGATTAGTTGCCTGTCAGCACTAGTTTGTATAGCTTCATGTTGTGTTTGGTTGTTTGTTGTTCATTCATTAAAAAGAGAATGTACGCTGCTTCTTGGTCCGATCCTTATGACGAACGTGACACTCTCTTAGGTCAGTTAGGATCACCACTTAATTTTAAGAATGTGAAATGTCAGAATAATAGTAAAGAGAATAATTTATTTCAGCTTTTATTTCTTTCATCACATTCCCAGTGGGTCAGAAGTTTACATACACTCAATTAGTATTTGGTAGCATTCCCTTTAAATTGTTACACTTGGGTCAAAGCTTTCCGCAAGCTTCCCACAAAAAGTTGGATGAATTGTGGCCCATTCCTCCTGACAGAGCTGGTGTAACTGAGTCAGGTTTGTAGGCCTCCTTGCTCGCACACGCTTTTTCAGTTCTGCCCACTAATTTTCTATAGGATTGAGGTCAGGGCTTTGTGATGACCACTCCAATACCTTGACTTTATTGTCCATAAGCCATTTTGCCACAACTTTGGAAGTATGTTTGTGGTCATTATAATAATAATAATAATATATGCCATTTAGCAGACGCTTTTATCCAAAGCGACTTACAGTCATGTGTGCATACATTCTACGTATGGGTGGTCCCGGGGATCGAACCCACTAACTACCCTGGCGTTACAAGCGCCATGCTCTACCAACTGAGCTACAGAAGGACCACATTTTTCCATTTGGAAAACCCATTTGCAACCAAGCTATAACTGATGTCTTGAGATTTTGCTTCAATACATCCACATCATTTTTTCCCCTAATGATGCCATCTATTTTGTGAAGTGCACCAGTCCCTCCTGCAACAAGGCACCTCCACAACATGATGCTGCCACCCCGTGCTTCACAGTTGGGATGATGTTCTTCAGCTTGCAAGCCTCCCCCTTTTTCCTTCAAATATAATGATGGTCATTAGGTCCAAACAGTTCTATTTTTGTTTCATCAGACCAGAGGACATTTTTCCATAAAGTACGATCTTTGTCCCCATGTGCAATTGCAAACTGTAATCTTGCTTTTTTGGGCGCTTTTGCAGCAGTGACTTCTTTCTTGCTGAGTGCCTTTCAGGTTATGTCGACAGGACTCTTTTTACTGTGGATATAGATACTTTTGTACCTGTTTCCTCCAGCATCTTCACAAGGTCCTTTGAAGTTCTGGGATTTATATGCACTTTTCACACCAAAGTACATTCATCTCTAGGAGTCAGAACGCGTGTCCTTTCTGAGTGGTATGATGGCTGTGTGGTCCCATGGTGTTTAGTGTTGCATACTATTGTTTGTACAGATGAACGTAGTACCTTCAGGCGTTTGGAAATTGCTCCCAAGGATGAACAAGACTTGTGGAGGTCTACAATTTTTTTCTGAGGTCCTCTTTTTTATTTTCCCATGATGTCAAGCAAAGAGGCACTGAGTTTGAAGGTTGGCCTTGAAATACATCCACAGGTACACCTCCAATTGACTCAAAGGATGTCAATTAGCCTATCAGAATCTTCTAAAGCCGTGATATAATTTTCTGTAATTTCCCAAGCTGTTTAAAGGCACAGTCAATTTAGTGTATGTTCTGACCCACTGAAATTGTGTTACAATGAATTATCAGTGAAATAAATAATAAATAAATCTGTCTGTTAACAATTGTTAGAAAAATTAATTGTGTCATGCACAAAGTAGATGTCCTAACTGACTTGCCAAAACTATAGTTTATTAACAAGAAATTTCTGGAGTGGTTGAAAAACGAGTTTTAATGACTCCAACCGAAGAGTATGTAAACTTCCGTCTTCAACTGTATATAGGGAAGGTGATCAGGGAGGTGATGGAGTACAGGTGAGTATGATGATGCGCTGGTGTTGGTGACAGGTTTGCGCCATTATGAGCAGCCTGGTGACCTAGAGCGCCGGAGAAGGATTAAACGTGACAGAAACCTCTTCATACAATGGGCGTCGCTGACAATGAGTCCAAACTTTTCACAGAAGCTGGACAACAATAATGTCCAATATTAATAAAAAAATGTCATTTCTGCAGACTGTTTTGCTGCTCGTGATATTTAATAAAATATTGGTGATATACATACTGTCTGGGCCAGCACTGGCTAAATCAATGTCATAACCAATTGCGTTACCTATAAGATCAGATTTTGGTTGGTCTTAAATATCCCTACTTGCTCTGACTGAAATTGGTATATTGGTACAAGTTTTTAAGGACACCTAAAATATTTCCACCTCTCCCACCTCAGTGTATACGAGCTGATGTTTGACAGGTAAATTGCCATATTTTTTGCTCCTCCTTTACCGCCAGCTGAAAATAGAACCCTCTGTGTTACTTCTTCTTTGAGCATTGATTTGAGAATTCTCACCACCTGTGAAAAATGACTTGAATTAATGAAGTGTGTGATAGTCATGTGATCTGTCGGTCTATAAGTAATCCTACACATGTCAGCCCTCAGATCAGTTATCGCGACTTTCTCTCTCTGAACTGTTTTGCTGCTCGCTCTATCGAACACATTATTGGATATAAAGTGATACAGTACAGCGCTGTGTTTCTCAATCACATGTATCGACCTACACTTTCTCAAATTCAGCCTGTGTCTGTAGCCTAATTGTCAACTGATACCTCAGCCGTGGCTCTGCCAGAACAGAGATGAGATGGACCAGTCTATTAATTCATGTGAGGTATCAGATGCTAGTCTATCTATACCAACCAGAGGCATAGACACATTCTGTACTGGATTATACCCTTGTTCCTCTGGATCCTGGTGGAACTGAGGCATTATGGGAAGACAGGGGGCTAGACATGGGGGTAGACGGGGTGGGGGGGTAGACAGGTGTAGATGGGTGGTAGACGGGGTGGGGGGTAGACAGGTGTAGATGGGTGGTAGACGGGGTGGGGGTAGACGAGGAGGGGGGTAGACAGGTGTAGATGGGTGGTAGACGGGATGGGGGTAGACAGGTGTAGATGGGTGGTAGACGGGGTGGGGGGGTAGACGAGGAGAGGCTAGACAGGTGTAGATGGGTGGTAGACGGGATGGGGGTAGACGAGGAGGGGTAAACAGGTGTAGATGGGTGGTAGACGGGGTGGGGGGGTAGACGAGGAGGTAGGTGGGTGCGTAGAGGAGCGCGCAGACATTGGGGTAGACTGGGGGTGGACAGGGGGTAGACTGGGGGTGGACAGGGGCAGGGGGAGACGGGGGTGGACAGACAGGGGGTAGACTGGGGGTAGACTGGGGGTGGACTGGGGGTAGACTGGGGGTGGACAGGGGGTAGACTGGGGGTGGACAGGGGGTAGACTGGGGGTAGACTGGGGGTAGACTGGGGTGGACTGGGGGTAGACTGGGGGTGGACAGGGGGTGGACTGGGGGTGGACAGGGGGTGGACTGGGGGTGGACTGGGGGTAGACTGGGGGTAGACTGGGGGTGGACTGGGGGTAGACTGGGGGTGGACTGGGGGTAGACTGGGGGAGACTGGGGCTGGACAGGGGCAGGGGGAGACGGGGGTGGACAGGGGGTAGACTGGGGGTAGACTGGGGGGTAGACTGGGGGTGGACAGGGGGGTAGACTGGGGGTGGACAGGGGGGTAGACTGGGGGTGGACAGGGGGGTAGACTGGGGGTGGACAGGGGGGTAGACTGGGGGTGGACGGGTGGAGACAGGAGGTAGACAGCACCTGCTGTGCCTAACACCCAGTAAGCTCCTTTGAGCGTCTAAGTCTCAAGGGGACAGTCTTTCTTTATACTTCCGTAGATTTAATACTGAGACAGAGACACTTTCACCTTAACAGACAGTAGAGTGGTGTTCCTTCTGTTTAGTGTCAGTATTTAAACAGCTCTCTATCCTCCACTCCCACCATGCTGATTAGACATTGTCAGGTGTACAGAGGCCTGAAACGGAGCAAAGAATATTGCAGTCGCATACGCTACAAATTGCAGTTTTGTGGAGCACAGTTTGTTTAGAACAAAGAGTTTGGAGGGAATACGGACCAATGAGCAGCGTTCGGGATGGAAGTCAATTCAGGGGCATCTGTGTTGTAAAAAGTTTGTGCATATTTTCAAGAGGGCAAGTTAGTTTTCAAATTCATCATCCACCATAGAGATCCACCGAAAAAGTGACAAAATATTGTGTGAAAAGTAGAATTAAGTAAGGGCAGTGTTTAGTGGATAGATTGGCATAGAATGTTCTCTCTGCTACCGCACGGCAAGCGGTACCGATGCACCAAGTCTGGAACCAACAGGACTCTGAACAGCTTCTACTCCCAAGCCAGAAGACACCTAAATAGTTAGTCCGGGTAGCTATTGGTTAACTATTTAACTATCTGTGTATTTTGACTCATCACACACACTGCTGCTACTGTTTATTATCTATCCTGTTGCCTAGTCACTTTATTCCTACCTATATTTGTTTTATCCTTTAACAGGGAAGACTTATTATTGCCCTGTATAATACAACGTAAATATACACATTATACCCAAACTATATCCTATCTGTCTATCTATCAATATATCAATCTAATCTGAATACAAAAACCCAGTCATGGGAAGCACAAATAAAACATCACAAATCATCCTGAAAAACAGTTACATTCCTCCACCAATAAGTCCCTAATCAATACATTTACATTTAAGTCATTTAGCAGACGCTCTTATCCAGAGCGACTTACAAATTGGTGCATTCACCTTATGGCATCCAGTAGAATAGTCACTTTACAATAGTGCATCTAAATCTTAAAGGGGGGTGAGAAGGATTACTTATCCTATCCTAGGTATTCCTTAAAGAGGTAGGGTTTCAGGTGTCTCCGGAAGGTGGTGATTGACTCCGCAATACTTTAAATTGCCTGAACGGCACCAGAACATCAACTTGAAATGTATTTTGAATTGTGTTCCAGCAACTCTGTACATTTAAAACGTAAAGCAGATGACATATCTACCTCAGTTACCTCATACCCATGCACATCTACTCGGTACTGGTACCCCGTTCTTTTTGTATTGTTTCTACATTTTTTCCCTCTCTCTGCATTATTGGGAAGGGCCTGCGAGTAAGCATTTCACTATTAGTCTACACCTGTTGTTTATGACGCATGTGACAAATTACATTTGATTTGATTTGACTAAATGAGATACGGGTCATTGTTTTACATGACAAAATATGTCCTTTATGGTCCTTGCTATTAATTGGTGTACAGCGTATAGGCCAAATAGGAAGGAGAGAGCTCACTGTGTGCATCTAAATGTGTTCACAGCCATCCATCTTACCATGCATCACTGCATGATGGCACACCTTGGGGAACATAGGGGGGGGGGTGAAGTGCTGCTTCTTTTCTTTTTATCCCAAACACAATCACTGATAACCCCAGCTATGTTCTACTAGCCTGGAGGTATCAAGATGTCTCTGACTGTTGTGGGTTCTCACATCACACAGTGCTGCTACAGTAGGCCCTAACAGGATCTGAGCTCTGAGTTTATACAAGGGCCTGTTGGTTTGGCTTTCTTTGTGTGTGTTTATGTCCTTTCTCTCAAATTGTGTGTGTGTGCACAAACACGCTTATGAGTGTGTGTGGTTTAAGATCTAAACCTCATCCACTTTGCATAGCGAGTTTGCTGTTGCACGATCACATTCATAGCTTGGAGAGATTTTAAATTATCCAAGGGCAAGGAGGCACTGAGCAGAGCAGTGCAGCTCTACAGGCAAACCATCCTTTGACCATAATTCTTCCTGATTGACAGCCCAGCGTTTTATCTCAGTGGCAAAAACTAGATGGAGCCTATAAACAAAAACACTGTTCATAAAACAAGTATTATTATAAGTGAACTACCGATATTGTCTTTGTATTCAGGTACCTGTATGAGTTATGTCCTTACCGATTGCTTTACGTTTGCTGCTGTGGCATAACAGTTGTATTGCTTTACCCTTTCCACTGTACCAAGGTCTCATACTGCATGTGTTTTATATGTTGGTGTAATGGAGCAGGAGGTGAAAGACTAACCTGACATTTATGAGGATGTTGCCAAGCCCCTGGTTTGTGAGAAGGACATCAGGATCAAAGGTGGTGGCTTTGTGTGGAAGGGGCCCCATGATCCCCAGAGCCTGATGGATTGTGTGAGATTATATAAAAAGACATGGATGGATAGAGAGATAGAAATAGTTATATATAGATAGAGATACAAATAGATAGAGATGTATATATAAATAGATGGAGATATTAATAGATAGATAGATATAGATATCTATATAAATAGATATCTATATAAATAGATAGAGATGTCACGCCTTGGTCATTGTATTTTGTGTTTTCGTTATATATTTGGTCAGGCCAGGGTGTGACATGGGTTTATGTTATTGTATTTTCGTATTGGGGTTTGTAGTATTTGGGATCGCGGCTGATTAGGGGTGTTGTATAGGCTTGGCTGCCTGAGGCGGTTCTCAATCAGAGTCAGGTGATTCTTGTTGTCTCTGATGGGGAACCGTATTTAGGTAGCCTGGTTTCACTTTGTATTTCGTGGGTGATTGTTCCTGTCTCTGTGTAGTTTCACCAGATAGGCTGTAATTAGGTTTCATGTTCCGTTTGTTGTTTTGTATTTTATATAGTTATTTCATGTGTCACTTTTCCATTAAAGTCATGAGTAACCACCACGCTGCATTTTGGTCCGACTCTCTTTCTACAAATGAAGAACGCCGTTACAAGAGATAGATAGATATATACTGTACATTGATATAGATATAGATAGAGATATAAATAAATAGATAGAGAGATATATTAATAGATATATATAAATAGATAGACATGTAATAGATAGAGAAAGATAAATAGAGATATATATATAGAGCTATAAATAGAGAGATAGATATAAATAGATAGAGATATAAATAGATAGATAGAGATAGAAATAGAGAGAGAGAGAGAGTGATGCTTAGAGTGAGTAGTGAGCATGGATTAAAGTAAGGATGAAACTCGAAATTGATAACATTTAAACAGATTTGTCACAAAATGTTTAATAACATTGAGATTACAACTTTAATGTATAGTTGTGAAGTCACGTTGGGAATTGTCTCTGATGTTGAGCATCTGTGGCTATAGCTCTGCATGTTTATATCTGGGTCTTTAAAAAAAAAAATAATAATAATAATAATATATGCCATTTAGCAGACGCTTTTATCCAAAGCGACTTACAGTCATGTGTGCATACATTCTACGTATGGGTGGTCCCGGGGATCGAACCCACTACCCTGGCGTTACAAGCGCCATGCTCTACCAACTGAGCTACAGAAGAAACAGCTCGATCCATTTCAGTCGATCTGTAAATCAACGTTCAGGGACATTTGCTCGCAAGTGATCTAAGTGCTGCAAATTTAGGTCAGATGAAATGCAATGGGCTGTCCTCAAAGACACTTCCACAGTATCAAACAGCCTTCCGATGTCATTTTCAACATGACGTTGTTTTCTCCCAAATGAATGGTCATTATTCAGTGGACATGTTTCTAGGAGGATAGCTCCAACATGGACGTCATCCAAAACAAAATCATGTAATGGGTATCAGTTGTGTAAAGTACTTAAGTAGTACTTTAAAGTATTTTTTAGGGGGTATCTGTATTTTACTTTTCTATTTTACTTTTACTTCACTACATTCCTAAATAAAATAATGTACTTTTTACTCCATAAATTTTTCCTGACACCCAAAAGTGCTCATTACTTTATGACAGGAAAATTGTCCAATTCACTCACTTATCAAGAGGACATCCCTGGTCATCCCTACTGCATCTGATCTGGCAGACTCACTAAACACAAATGCTTCATTTGTAAGTTATGTCTGAGTGTTGGAGTGTGCCCCTGGCTATCCGTCAACTAAAAAAAAAAATGTGCCGACTGGTTTGCTTAATATAAGATATTAATATAAGATATTTGATACTTAAGTACATTTCAGCAATTCCATGTACTTGTGATACTTTAAGTATTTTTTTAAACCAAATACTTTTAGACTTTTACTCAAGTAGTATTTTACTGGGTGACTTGCTTTTACTTGAGTCATTTTCTATGAATGTATTTTTACTTTTACTCAAGTATGACAATTTAGTACTTTTTCCACCACTGATGGGTGATGGATAATAAAATGATGGACAGACTACAGTGATTATTGTAATCAAGATGTTGCCAGTTCTTATTATGGCCTGGGATCCTCTTCAGCAGCCACACGGTGATGATCCAGGAGCAATCACTGCTCTGTGGAAAAACAAAGAAGAGTTGTGGTGCAGTGAAGGACCTCTACCCTGCTCACTGCTCTTATTGGGGCCTGGCAGGCAGGACTAGTTCCACCCTGCTCACTGTTTTATTGGGGCCTGGCAGGCAGGGCTAGCTCCACCCTGCTCACTGCTCTTATTGGGGCCTGGCAGGCAGGGCAGGGCTCGTTCCACCCTGCTCACTGCTCTTATTGGGGCCTGGCAGGCAGGGCTAGTTCCACCCTGCTCACTGCTCTTATTGGGGCCTGGCAGGCAGGGCTAGTTCCACCCTGCTCACTGCTCTTTAAAAAATAAATGATTTCACCTTTTATTTAACCAGGTAGGCCAGTTGAGAACAAGTTCTCATTTACAGCTGCGACCTGGTCAAGATAAAGCAAAGCAGTGCGACAAAAACAACAACACAGAGTTACACATGGGATAAAAAAGCATACAGTCAATAACACAATAGAAAAAGTATGTGTGCAAATGAAGTAAGGAGGTAAGGCAATAAATATGCCAATAATGGCGAAGTAATTACAATTTAGCAATTTACACTGGAGTTATATATGTGCAGATGAGGATATGCAAGTAGAAATACTGGTGTACAAAAGAGCAGAAAAATAAATAAAAAACAAATATGGGGATGAAGTAGGTAGTTGGTTGGATGGGCTATTTACAGATGGGCTGTGTACAGCCGCAGCGATAGGTAAACTGCTCTAACAGTTGATGCTTAAAGTTAGTGAGGGAGATATAAGTCTCTAACAAACTGATTTTTGCAATTCGTTACAGTCATTGGCAGCAGAGAACTGGAAGGAAAGGCGGCCAAAGGAGGTATTGGCTTTGGGGATGGCCAGTGAAATATACCTGCTGGAGCACGTGCTATGGGTGGGTATTGCTATGGTGACCAGTGAGCTGAGAAGGCGGAGCTGTACCTAGCAAAGACTTATAGATGACCTGGAGCCAGTGTGTTTGGCAACAAATATGTAGCGAGGACCAGACGGAAGCATACAGGTCGCAGTTGTAACGGTTTTCTAATGGTGAAGGAGAGTCTGACCAAACTGCAGCGTGTAGATTGCGATCCATGTTTAATAAAACAACGTAACACGAATCAAAACACAAACTCAACAAAACAATAAACGTAATGAAAACCGAAACAGCGTAAACTGGTGCAAACTAACACAGAATAAGGACATCAAGACACTAAGGACAATCACCCACAACACAACCAAAGAATATGGCTGCCTAAATATGGTTCCCAATCAGAGACAACGATAAACACCTGCCTCTGATTGAGAACCACTTCAGACAGCCATAGACTTACCTAGAACACCCCACTAAGCTACAATCCCACTACATACACACCACATACAAAAACCCTTGTCACACCCTGGCCTGACCAAATAAATGAAGATAAACACAAAATACTTCGACCAGGGCGTGACAGCAGTGCTGGGTAGGATATAGGGCTTTGGTGACAAAACGGATGGCACTGTGATAGACTGTATCCAATTTGCTGAGTAGAGTGTTGGAGGCTATTTTGTAAAAGACATCACCAAAGTCAAGGATCGGTAGGATAGTCCGTTTTAACGAGGGTATGTTTGGCAGCATAAGGCTTTGTTATGAAATAGGAGGCCGATTCTGGATTTAACTTAGGACACCTAGGTATTTATATTTGTCCACATATTCTAAGTCAGATCCGTCTAGAGTAGTGATGCTAGTCGGGCGGGCGGGTGCGGGCAGCAATCGGTTGAAGAGCATGCATTTAGTTTTACTAGCATTTAAGAGCAGTTGGAGGCCACTGAAAGAGCGTTGTATGGCGTTGAAGCTCATTTGGAGGTTTGTTAACAAAGTGTCCAAAGAAGGGCCAGATGTATACAGAATGGTGTCATCTGTGTAGAGGTGGATCAAAGAATGAACCACAGTAAGAGCGACATCATTGGTATAGTGGGGCAAAAAATTATTTAGTCAGCCACCAATTGTGCAAGGTCTCCCACTTAAAAAGATGAGAGAGGCCTGTAATTTTCATCATAGGTACACTTCAACTATGACATACAAAATGAGAAAAAAAATCCAGAAAATCACATTGTAGGATTTTTTTATGAATTTATTTGCAAATTATGGTGGAAAATAAGTATTTGGTCAATAACAAAAGTTTATCTCAATACTTTGTTATATACCCTTTGTTGGCAATGACAGAGGTCAAATGTTTTCTGTAAGTCTTCACAAGGTTTTCACACACTGTTGCTGGTATTTTGGCCCATTCCTCCATGCAGTGATGTTTTGGGGCTGTTGCTGGGCAACACGGACTTTCAACTCCCTCCAAAGATTTTCTATGGGGTTGAGATCTGGAGACTGGCTAGGCCACTCCAGGACCTTGAAATGCTTCTTACGAAGCCACTCCTTCATTGCCCGTGCGGTATGTTTGGGATCATTGTCATGCTGAAAGACCCAGCCACGTTTCATCTTCAATGCCCTTGCTGATGGTAGGCTTTGTTACTTTAGTCCCAGCTCTCTGCAGGTCATTCACTAGGTCCCCCCATGTGGTTCTGGGAATTTTGCTCACCGTTCTTGTAATAATTTTGACCCCACGTGGTGAGACCTTGTGTGGAGCCCCAGATCGAGGGAGATTATTTTCCACCATAATTTGCAAATAAATTCATGACAAATCCTACAATGAACTATTTCTGTCATAGGTGAAGTGCACCTATGATGAAAATTACAGGCCTCTCATCTTTTTAAGTGGGAGAACGTGCACAATTGGTGGTTGACTGAATACTTTTTTGCCCTACTGTATATACAGAGAAAAGAGACGGCCCGAGAATTGAACCCCGTGGCACCCCCATAGAGACTGCCAGAGTTCCGGACAACAGGCCCTCCAATTTGACACACTAAACTCTATCTGAGAAGTAGTTAGTGAACCAGACGAAGCAGTCACTAGAGAAACCCAGGCTGTTGAGTCTGCCAATAAGAATACGGTGATTGACAGAGTCAAAAGCTTTGGCCAGGTCGATGAAGATGGCTGCACAGTACTGTCTTTTATCGATGGTGGTTATGATATCGTTTAGGACCTTGAGCGGGGCTAAGGTGAGCCCATGACCAGCTGGGAAACCAGATTGCATAGCGGAGAAGGTATGGTGAGATTCGAAATGGTCAGTGATCTGTTTGTTCACTTGGCCTTCGAAGACTTTAGAAAGGCAGGGCAGGATGGATATAGGTCTGTAACAGTTTGGGTCTAGAGTATTTCCCCATTTGAAGAGGGGGATGATTGGGCCCTGGCGGGCAGGGCAAGCTCAGCCTCGCTCACTGCTCTTTTTGGGGCCTGGCGGGCATGGCTGTATCAGTGGAAGATGAGGCTGACACGTTCAGATCACTGGCCTCTTAATCTCCTTCTGCCTGTTGGAAGTACTCTAATCTCACACTGATGGATTAGGGGAACACGATTGACATACGGCCACATACACATACACACACAGGGCTGCCGATTGTGTTGTGAATTCTACTGTCCTCTTTGGAAGGGTCACTGCTTGAGTTAATGGACTGCTGGGGAGAGATTTATGGAGTGGATAAGTGAGGCAACCCCCCTATTTTAGCAATACATGGCTTTAGACCCCATAGTGTGCTGTACTTGCAGTCAAACATTTATTTTCCACAAAATGGTGAACAGAAGTCAAGATGATAATATTTGTTTCAGTTACTATTCTTAAAGTAGCATTTTTCTTATTTCTTACTTCTTCTTTTTTCATGCTCTGTCTAACAAGCATGGTAGTAGATTCTAGTACAAGGGTGTCAACCTCATTTTGCCCCATGGGCTGTATTCAGTCTTCATCAAGGTCCTGTCTGTAATAATTGTTAATATTTTCTAGCCATCAACATTTACAAAAAATGTTCCTCTACCCATATTTGTTTTTAATTTTGATGCTCTCTGACTGTCATTTCTGTGGTTTTTAGTTAGCTGGACAGAGTCAATTATTTTAAGAGTGTATACATTTACAGTACCAGTCAGAAGTTTGGACACACCTTCTCATTCCACGATGTTTCTTTATTTGTACTGTTTTCTACATTGTAGAATAATAGTGAAGACATCAACTGTGAAGTAACATATGAAATCATGTTGTAACCATAAAAGTGTTAAACAAATCAAAATATATTTTATATTTGAGATCCTTCAAAGTAGCCACCCTTTGCCTTGATGACAGATTTGCACACTCTTGGCATTCTCTCAACCAGCTTCATGAGGTAGTCACCGGGAAATGCATTTCGATTCACTATTATTCTACAATGTAGAATGTGTCCAAATTTTTAACTGGTACTGTAGGTCCATTATTATTAATACACAGTTTCGATTTGGTTTTAGTCATTTTAGATTGTTTGCATTTTTACCTTAAAAAACAATGATATAATATATACAGTGGCTTGCGAAAGTATTCACCCCCTTGGCATTTTTACTATTTTGTTGCCTTACAACCTGGATAAAATTGATTTTTTGGGGGGGGTTGTATCGTTTGATTTACACAACATGTCTACCACTTTGAAGATGCAAAATATTTTTCATTGTGAAAGAAGACAAAAAAATTGAAGCATGCATAACTATTCATCCCCCCAAAGTCAATACTTTGTAGAGGCACCTTTTGCAGCAATTACAGCTGCAAGTTTCTTGATGTATGTCTCTATAAACTTGGCACATATAGCTACTGGGATTTTTGCCCATTCTTCAAAGCAAACCTGCTCCAGCTCCTTCAAGTTGGATGGGTTCCGCTGGTGTACATCAATCTTTAAGTCATACCACAGATTCTCAATTGGATTGATGTCTGGACTTTGACTAGGCCATTCCAAGACATTTAAATGTTTCCCCTTATATCACTTGAGTGTTGCTTTAGCAGTACGCTTAGGGTCAATTTCCTGCTGGAAGGTGAACGTCTGTCCCAGTCTCAAATCTCTGAAAGACTGAAACAGGTTTCAGTCCGTGACATATTCAAAGTTTCTGATATATTTTTATAACCCAACCCTGATCTGTACTTCTCCGCAACTTCGTCCCTGACCTGTTTGGAGAGCTCCTTGGTCTTCATGGTGCCGCTTGCTTGGTGGTGGCCCTTGCTTGGTGGTGTTGCAGACTCTGGGGCCTTTCAGAACAGGTGTATATATACTGAGATCATGTGACAGATCATGTGACACTTAGATTGCACACAGGTGGACTTTATTTAACTAATTATGTGACTTCTGAAGGTAATTGGTTGCACCAGATCTTATATAGGGGCTTTATAGCAAAGGGGGTGAATACATGTGCACACACCACTTTTCCGTAATGCAACAAAATTGGAAACACGCCAAGGGAGTGAATACTTTTGCAAGGCACTGTATATACATACACATACACACAGTGTATGTAATGTATGTATGTATGTACGTACGTACTTATTTTCCACCATAATTTGCAAATAAATTCATTAATAATCCTACAATGTGATTTTCTGGATTTTTTTCCCTCATTTTGTCTGTCATAGTTGCAGTGTACCTATGATGAAAATTACAGGCCTCTCTCATCTTTTTAAGTGGGAGACCTTGCACAATTGGTGGCTGACTAAATACTTTTTTGCCCCACTATATGATTTTTTACGTTTGACACCCCTGCTCTATCAGATGATGCTGGTCCTAAAGGTATATATATTATATCCAATCATGAACTAATGTACTCTCTATTTTACTCTTACAGATATCTGCAATGGCCCGTTGGTATCCATGCTGCCCTGGGGCTCTTTTGTGAGCTCCTCTCAGTCCTCTGTCAGTTATGCTCCACACTTCTCCAAGATCAACAGAAGAGATGGTGAGTTACAATGGAAAGTTATATATTTTTTAAATTTCATGTAATAGTCTTAACCCTGAATGCGCTATCCTTCAAAAATATTAGGACTTTGTTCAGTAACTAGTTACCGACAACAACAAAAATACTTCTGTGTTAATATTGAGGAATAGAAATGCTCTCTCTTGTATACAAACCTAAAAATATTAAATCAATAATGCACTTTGTGATATAAGCACCAGAGGTAGATAGATCTATGTACCCTGAAAAAAAAATGGATAAGATAACTGCAACATTTAAAAACAAATATATATATATATATATATATATATATATATATATATATATATATATATATATATATATATGAACCTTTCAGTCAATATATCTATACCAGGTCGAGAGTCTCCTCTTTCAGATGCAGTTGGAACTGAGTTGATAGCCCATATCGCTCCATAGTTAGAGCTAAAAGTCAGATGGCACTATTTTTAAACATCAAATGTAACTATGAATATGTAATTATATATGTAACTATGAATATGTAATATGTAAAAAAAAATCTATGCTTATTTTGGCGAATTAAAACCATTTACTTGTGTTACAAAAAGGGAAATAAAAGAAAAAGTGTTACTGATTTCAGAGCCGCCAGGTAGTTTTGTTGGCTGTAATACTAGGAGATCATATTCAAAAGAACTTCATCCAGGACTAGTTAACTATAATGTTATTATTCAATTAAGAGATAAACTATCTCCACCTCATGGGCATCTTAAAAAGAAAGGTTTTCATATAAATCCATGATGCGGTCCTGTATGCACGTCAGCACCGTTTAGACCATTTAAAAAATGTTGCTCTTAGCCCTAACAACAAGGGTCACAGGTCAGTAAATGAATCTACGTATAATTCTACTTTCTGTAACTAGATAATGATTGTCAATGACTTGGAGTGTGACCGACTCCAGGTTATTTGGACCTCAGCTACAGTACGTGTGTCTATAACAACCAGAATGATCCTGCTTCGTAAACAATGCTTCCTCAGTGGCTCAGACTCTGGTTTGATATGCTGCACTCATCTGCTCCCATGGTGGTGTGTCCCAGCCCTAAGCAGCTGAGTAATGAACCTTCCTGCCAGAGCTGACCTGTTTCTTCAGCTTGATAGCTGGGTGGCTTGTGGGGTCTGACTCTACTAATTGTACACAGCACTGCCATATCACACTTTCACATTAGTGTTTGGAAGTAGCTTATGTTTTTTTTATTCACCAGTGTATGAAGTGCACTGATGCATCTGAAATGTTATTTAAGCCAAATGGTGTTTTTTCACACTCCATATCTCTCCAGATAGAGGGGGTTAGTTCATACAGCATGATGGAGGGGGTTAGTTCATACAGCATGATGGAGGGGGTTAGTTCATGCAGCATGATGGAGGGGTTAGTTCACACAGCATGATGGAGGGGTTAGTTCACACAACATGATGGAGGGGGTTAGTTCACACAGCATGATGGAGGGGGTTAGTTCACGCAGCATGATGGAGGGGTTAGTTCATATAGCATGATGGAGGGGGTTAGTTCATACAGCATGATGGAGGGGTTAGTTCACGCAGCATGATGGAGGGGTTAGTTAACACAGCATGATGGAGGGGGTTAGTTCACACAGCATGATGGAGGGGGTTAGTTCATGCAGCACGTTGGAGGGGGTTAGTTCACACAGCATGATGGAGGGGTTAGTTCATATAGCATGATGGAGGGGGTTAGTTCACACAGCATGATGGAGGGGGTTAGTTCATATAGCATGATGGAGGGGGTTAGTTCATACAGCATGATGGAGGGGTTAGTTCATACAGCATGATGGAGGGGGTTAGTTCATGCAGCACGTTGGAGGGGGTTAGTTCACACAGCATGATGGAGGGGTTAGTTCATATAGCATGATGGAGGGGGTTAGTTCATACAGCATGATGGAGGGGTTAGTTCACGCAGCATGACGGAGGGGTTAGTTCATATAGCATGATGGAGAGGGTTAGTTCATACAGCATGATGGAGGGGTTAGTTCAAACAGCATGATGGAGGGGTTAGTTCATACAGCATGATGGAGGGGTTAGTTCATACAGCATGATGGAGGGGGTTAGTTCATACAGCATGATGGAGGGTTAGTTCACTCAGCATGATGGAGGGGTTAGTTCATACAGCATGATGGAGAGGGTTAGTTCATACAGCATGATGGAGGGGTTAGTTCACGCAGCATGATGGAGGGGTTAGTTTGCACAGCATAATGGAGGGGGTTAGTTCACACAGCATGATGGAGGGGGTTAGTTCATGCAGCATGATGGAGGGGGTTAGTTCACGCAGCATGATGGAGGGGTTAGTTCATGTATCACGATGGAGAGGGTTAGTTCACGCAGCATGATGGAGGGGTTAGTTCATATATCACGATGGAGAGGGTTAGTTCATACAGCATGATGGAGGGGTTAGTTCATACAGCATGATGGAGGGGGTTAGTTCATACAGCATGATGGAGGGGTTAGTTCATACAGCATGATGGAGGGTTAGTTCATACAGCATGATGGAGGGGGTAGTTCATACAGCATGATGGAGGGGGTTAGTTCATATTGCACAACAATCATTTCACACGCTATACAGAGGATCCTTGCGTACACATGATACTCTCCATGCAGACAGCAATGCAATAATTTAGCAGCAATTACATTGCAGGTAGGCGAGGCCCACAGGGTAAAGGTTATCTTGACTCAAGACAGAACAATTCGATCCAAACTGTGCATTGACTGAATTCTAAAAGGAATGTTTCTCTCTCTGGTCTCCCGAGGAGCGGGAGGCTGGTCTCCCCAGGTGACAGATAGACATCCTTGGCTGCAGCTGGACCTCAGGGACAGGATGGAGGTGACGGCCGTCGCCACACAGGGGCGCTACGGAGGCTCAGACTGGATCAGCGGCTACCTGCTCCTGTTCAGTGACACAGGCCGAGCCTGGAAGCAGTACCGACAGGAGGACGGGGTGGGGGTGAGTTGCATCATACTGTAGATTTACTCTTACTTGCGAGGGGGTCGATCAGCATTAATATGGCATATTGATTGTGGCTTTAATCAATGTAATTGTCTCCATCATTTCCCAGATTTTTTGTAAAGAGAGCGAGAGAGAGAGAGAGAGATTACAGTTGAAGTTTACATACACTTATGTTGGAGTCATTATAACTCGTTTTTCAACCACACCACAAATGTCTTGTTATCAAACCATAGTTTTGGCAAGTCGGTTAGGACATCTACTTCATGCATGACACAAGTAAATGGACAATGACCCAAACGCATACTTCCAAAGTTGTGGCAAAATGGCTTAAGGACAATAAAGTCAAGGTATTGGAGTGTCCATCACAAAGCCCTAACCACAATCCCATAGAAAATTTGTGGGCAGAACTGAAAAAAACGTGTGTGAGCAAGGCGGCCTATAAACCTGACTCAGTTACACCAACTCTGTCAGGAGGAATGGGCCAAAATTCACAAAATTATTGAGGGAAGCTTGTGCAAAGCTACCCGAAACGTTTGACCCAAGTGAAACAATTTTAAAGGCAATGCTACCAAATACTAATTGAGTGTATGTAAACTTCTGACCCACTGGGAATGTGATGAAAGAAATAAAAGCTGAAATAAATCATTCTCTCTACTATTATTCTGACATTTCACATTATTAAAATAAAGTGGTCATCCTAACTGACCTAAAACAGCGAATTTGTACTAGGATTAAAACAGTTTACATGTATTTGGCTAAGGTGTATGTAAACTTCTGACTTCAACTGTATATTTTTATATATATTTTTTATCTTTATTTAACAAGGCAAGTCAGTTAAGAACAAATTCTTATTTTCAATGACGGCCTAGGAACAGTGGGTTAACTGCCTTGTTAAAGGGCAGAACGACAGATTTGTACCTTGTCAGTTTGGGGATTGGATTTTGCAACCTTTCTGTTACTAGTCCAACGCTCTAACCACTAGGATACGCTGCCATCCCATATACGTATATATATAACTCAGCAAAGAAAGAAACATCCTCTCTCTGTCAACTGAGTTTATTTTCAGCAACCGTAACATGTGTAAATATTTGTAGGAACATAACTAAATTCAACAGTTGAGACATAAACTGAACAAGTTCCACAGACATGTGACTAACAAAGTTAATAATGTGTCCCCCCTGAACAAAGGTGGGGTCAAAATCAAAAGTAACAGTCAGTATCTGGTGTGGCCACCAACTGCATTAAGTACTGCAGTGCATCTCCTCCTCATGGACTGCACCAGATTTGCCAGTTCTTGCTGTGAGATGTTACCCTATTTTTCCACCAAGGAACCTGCAAGTTCCCTGACATTTCTGGGGAGAATGGCCCTAGCAATCACCCTCCGATCCAACAGGTCCCAGACGTGCTCAATGGGATTGAGATCCGGGCTCTTCGCTGGCCATGGCAGAACACTAACATTTCTGTCTTGCAGGAAATCACACACAGAACGAGCAGTATGGCTGGTGGCATTGTCATGCTGGAGGGTCATGTCAGGATGAGCCTGCAGGAAGGGTACCATATGAGGGAGGAGGATGTCTTCCCTGTAAAGCACAGCGTTGAGATTGCCTGCAATGACAACAAGCTCAGTCCAATGATGCTGTGACACACCGCCCCAGACCATGATAGACCCTCCACCTCCAAATCGATCCCGCTCCAGAGTATAGGCCTCGGAGTAACACTCATTCCTTCAACAATAAATGGGTATCTGTCCACCCCTGGTGAGACAAAACCGTGACAATTCAGTGAAGAGCACTTTTTGCCAGTCCTGTCTGGTCCAGCGACGGTGGGTTTGTGCCCATAGGCGACGATGTTGCCGGTGATGTCTGGTGAGGACCTGCCTTACAACAGGCCTACAAGCCCTCAGTCCAGCTTCTCTCAGCCTATTGCGGACAGTCTGAGCACTGATGGAGGGATTGTGCGTTCCTGGTGTAACTTGTTGTTGCCATCCTGTACTTGTCCCGCAGGTGTGATGTTCGGATGTACCAATCCTGTGCAGCTGTTGGTATACGTAGTCTGCCACTGCGAGCACGATCAGCTGTCCGTCCTTTCTCCCTGTAGCGCTGTCTTAGGCGTCTCACAGTACGGACATTGCAGTTCATTGCCCTGGCCACATCTGCAGCCCTCATGCCTCCTTGCAGCATGCCTAAGGCACGGTCACGCAAATTAGCAGGGATCCTGGGCATATTTCTTTTGCCGTTTTTCAGAGTCAGTAAAAAGGCCTCTTTAGTGTCCTAAGTTTTCACAACTGTGACTTTAATTGCCTACCATCTGTAAGCTGTTAGTGTCTTAACGACCGTTCCACAGGTGCATGTTCATTAATTGTTTATGGTTCATTGAACAAGCATGGCAAACAGTGTTTAAACCCTTTACAATGAAGATCTGTGAAGTTATTTTTACTAATTATCGTTGAAAGACAGGGTCCTGAATAAGGGATGTTTCTTTTTTTGCTGAGTTTATATATTTTTAAAATATATTTTATTTTATTATTTTCCCCTAACCCTACCATCCATCCCCTAATTGGAGTAAACTAATGGACAACAACTCTTACGCTTCTACTTCCAGCTTATACATATTATATGTATTTTACAAAGAGAGTATATTTTACAATAGTTATCTTTTGTTTGTTTTTAGTCCCATCCTTCAGCTCCATTCAACCCCTCCTATCTATCACTGAACAACATCCACTGTACACTTGTTTTCACTGCTGTGCTGAGGTAATGCCTTGGCTATAGCTCAATGGGTAATACAAGCGCACAGGATAGCCGAGTTTCAACCCAGTCGGTCACATTAACTTTAAATGAATCAGTGGCACAGCGTTCTAAGGCACCGCATCTCAGTGCTAGAGGAGACACTACAGACCCTGGTTCAATTTCAGGCTGTAACCCAACCGGCCATGATTGGGAGTCCCATAGGGCGGCGCACATTGGCCCAGCTTCGCCCCGGTTATGGTTTGGCCAGGGTAGGCCGTCATTGTAAATAAGAATTTTTTTCTTAACTGAATTGCGTTGTTAAATAAAGGTTAAATAAATAAAACATTTAAAAAATTTAAAAAATCTACGTTCAGACTTTTCTTTTCACCTGGCACATTGGGATGAGAGAGTAGCTGCGTATTGAGCTGTAACTCAGAGTAGGTCAAAGCTGCAAGGAAATTAGACATTAATTTGGGGGCTTTGTTTTGGAGTGTTTTTTCTTAACTCTGGTGTGTTTTCCCCATTGGTTGGATGGGGTTTGAGAAGGAGAGGAGGATGTAAGGAGTCTGCAATTGAGATTCTCCCATCTGCTCCTGAATATAGGCTATTCACATGGCAGAAAGAAGGGCTATTGCCCTGTTTCCTCCCGCATGTTGTTGGAAGGAAGTCTCTAGATTTTGCTTGCCTGAAGTAGAGTACATTGTGATAAATTGCAGGCCACATGACTTGCCTAGAGAGTTTTCAGCTGTACTTTTCGTGGCTGTTTATTTACCACCACAGACAGATGCTGGCACTAAGAACACACTCAGTCAGCTGTATAAGGAAATGAGCAAACAGGAAACCACTCACCCAGAGGCGGCGCTCCTAGTGGCAGGAGACTTTAATGCAGGGAAACTTAAATCAGTTCTACCAATTCTATCAACATGTTAAATGTGCAACCAGAGGGAAAAAATTCAAGATCACCTGTACTCCACACACAGAGACGCGTACAAAGCTCTCCCTCGCCCTCCATTTGGTAAATCCGACCACAATTCTAGCCTCCTGATTCCTACTTACAAGCAAAAATTAAATCAGGAAGCACCAGTGACTCTGTCTATAAAAAAATGTGGTCAGATGAAGCAGATGCTAAACTACAGGACTGTTTTGCTATCACAGACTGGAACATGTTCCGGGATTCTTCCAATGGTATTGAGGAGTCCACCACATCAGTCATTGACTTCATCAATAAGTGCATCGAGGTCGTCGTCTCCACAGTGACTGTACGTACATACCCCAACCAGAAGCCATGGATTACAGGCAACATTCGCACTGAGCTAAAGGGTAGAGCTGCTACTTTCAAGGTGCGGGACTCTAACCCGCAAGCAACACTGAGGCATGGATGAGAGCATCAGCTGTTCTGGATGACTGTGTGATCACTCTCTCCATAGCCGACGTGAGTAAGACTTTAAACAGGTCAACATACACAAGGCTGCGGGGCCAGACGGATTACCAGGACGTGTGCTCCGGATGAGTGCTGACCATCTGGCAGGTGTCTTCACTGACATTTTCCACATGTCCCTGATTGAGTCTGTAATACCAACACTTTTCAAGCAGACCACCATAGTCCCTGTGCCCAAGAACACTGAGGCAACCTGCCTAAATGACAACAGACGCGTAGCACTCACGTCCGTAGCCATGAAGTGCTTTGAAAGGTTGGTAATGGCTCACATCGACACCATTGTCCCAGAAAACCTAGACCGACTCAAACTTGCATACCGCCCAAAAAGATCCACAGATGATGGAATCCCTATTGCACTCCACACTGCCCTTTCCCACCTGGACAAAAGGAACACTTACGTGAGAATGCTATTCTTTGATTACAGCTCAGCGTTCAACACCCTCGTACCCTCAAAGCTCATCACTAAGCTTAGGATCCTGGGACTAAACACCTCCCTCTGCAACTGGATCCTGGACTTCCTGATGGGCCGCACTCAGGTGGTGAGGGTAGGTAGCAACACATCTGCCATGCTGATTCTCAACACTGGAGCCCCTTGTACTTCCTGTGCTCAGTCCCCTCCTGTACTCCCTGTTCACTCACGACTGCATGGCCAGGCACGACTCCAACACCATCATTACGTTTGCAGACGACACAACACTGGTAGGCCTGATCACAGACAACGACGAGACAGCCTATAGGGAGGAGGTCAGAGACCTGGCCGTGTGGTGCCAGAATAAGAACCTATCCCTCAACGTAGCCAAGACGAAGGAGATGATTGTGGACTACAGGAAAAGGAGGACTGAGCATGCCCCCATTCTCCTCGATGGGGCTGTAGTGGAGCAGGTTGAGAGCTTGAAGTTCCTCGGTGACCACATCAACAACAAACTAGAATGGTCCAAAAACACCAAGACAGTTGTGAAGACGACGAAGCCTATACCCCCTCAGGAATCGAAAAAGATTTTGCATGGGTCCTGAGATCCTCAAAAGGTTCTACAGCTGCAACATTGAGAGCATCCTGACTGGTTGCATCACTGCCTGGTACGGCAATTGCTCGGCCTCTGACTGCAAGGCACTACAGAGGGTAGTGCGTACGGCCCAGTACAACACTGGAGCTAAGCTGCCTGCCATCCAGGACCTCTACACCAGGTGGTGTCAGAGGAAGGCCATAAAAATGGTCAAAGACCCCAGCCACCCCAGTCATAGACTGTTCTCTCTACTACCGCATGGCAAGCGGTACCTTAGTGCCAAGTCTAGGACAAAAAGGCTTCTCAACACTTTTTACCCCCAAGCCATAACTCCTGAACAGGGTATCAAATGGCTACCTGGACTATTTGCATTGTGTGCCCCCCCACCCCCCAAAACCCTCTTTTTACGCTGTTGCTTCTCTGTTTATGATATATGCATAGTCACTTTAACCATATCTACATGAACATACTACCTCAATCAGTCTGACTAACTGGTGTCTATATGTAGCCTCGCTGTTGTTTTATTTCTTTACTTACCTATTGTTCACCTGACACCTTTTTTGCACTATTGGTTAGAGCCTGTAAGTAAGCATTTCACTGTTGTATTCGGTGCACGTGACAAATAAACTTTGATTTTATTTGAAGACCAAAGCAAAAGTAATATGATGTTTGGGACAAGTCATGCTTTTTGATAATCATAGATGGATTCATATTTCTCCAAAAAATAAATTAGTCACATGACCACATGGTTTTGTTCAGGCATTTTAGTTCGCTTGACATTTGGCAATGTGAAACCAAAAGGACAAAATGAATAAAATGCAGATAATCAAGTTCTGATTTGAACTCTCAGAAAGAGGTGTGAAAACCCCCTTTTTATCCTTAGCCTCTGGGGTGTGTGAGAGCGAGCAGAAGGTTAAACCTCTCTGTCTTTGTTCTGCTCTCATCAGAGATGCCACGCTTTGTGGGGAAAACCATTAGGAGGATTCAGACTGTAAACTTGCTTTTTATCTCATTGCTTAAAATCCTTGTGAAGGAGACATTTTGTTAAGTTTGACAGTAGTGTGGGATGAAGTGTGGCTGTACTATACTCACTGACTCACTGCACATTCATCCTATTCGCCCTCTAATATGATTGTATCGCTAGTGCTTGGTTAGCACGTGTACATAATTGAGTTAACAACAAAAAATAAACTGTTCATGATGTTTTAGTGGACATACATTATTTAAAACCTGTTGTGTTCACTCCATTTATGTCAAATACAACTCAACATTCTTGCATTTTCTGCCATTCAGAATTTTTCTTAAGATATCTCGGGGACAAATGTGTTTGCACATTAGCAATTCTCAAGAGTTTCTATCACATGGTGTATAATTTACAGTAGTTGAAGTTACAAGTGCAGACAGCATGTCCAGTCCACTATGGCAATATCTATTGAATTATTTATTATCTTCTATGTCTTTAAAAATACATTATTTACACTCAAATGTGGGATAATGTAGAAGTAATGGTGTAGTGTATGAACCATCCTTGACATGCCTTGAAATTGTTCTCAATGATTGATTGTGACTGAATTGGGATATAGTAGTGAAGTGCATTGTGTTTTTTCATCTCTGTCTTTTGTGTTAAGTAATGGTATTTCAATGTTGTACTCTAACATACTGTTAGGTTGGGCCTTGGAATAGTCCCATAATTTGTCTGTATTCATACAGAGTGCATTTGAAGAGTTTATATGCTATACAGTGCATTCTGAAAGTATTCACAACCCTGGACTTTTTCCACATTTTATATGACATTGTGTGTCACTGGACTACACACAATACCCCATAATGTCAAAGTGGAATTATGTTTTTCAAAATGTTTACAAATTAATAAAAAATGGATAGCTGAAATGTGTTCAGTCAATAAGTATTCAACCCCTTTGTTATGGCAAGCCTACATACATTCACGAATAAAAATGAGCTTAACAGATCACATAATCATTTGCATGGTGTGTTTAACATGTTTTTTGAATGTCTACCTCATCCCTGTACCCCACACATATAATTAATTGTATGTACGGTCCCTCAGACAAGCAGTGAATTTCAACCACTTTTTTTTTTCCGAATGCACTGTATATGCCATTTACCAGATGCTTTTCTCCAAAACGACTTAATCATGCGTGCATACATTTTTACCCACTACCCTGGTTACCAGCACCATGCTCCCACTAACCTGGTGTTACCAGCACCATGCTCCCACTACCCTGGTGTTACCAGCACCATGCTCCCATGACCCTGGTGTTACCAGCACCATGCTCCCACTACCCTGGCGTTACCAGCACCATGCTCCCATGACCTGGTGTTACCAGCACCATGGCTGTCGATGACCCTGGCTGTTTACCAGCACCATGTCCCACTACCCGTCGAGGGAGTTACAGTACCAGTGGCTCCCACTACCCTGGTGTGTACCAGGAGTTACATGCTGTCTGACCCTGGTGTTACAGTAAGTGGCTGTCGAGGGAGTTACAGTAAGTGGCTGTCGAGGGAGTTACAGTAAGTGGCTGTCGAGGGAGTTACAGTAAGTGGCTGTCGAGGGAGTTACAGTAAGTGGCTGTCGAGGGAGTTACAGTAAGTGGCTGTAGAGGGAGTTACAGTAAGTGGCTGTCGAGGGAGTTACAGTAAGTGGCTGTCGAGGGAGTTACAGTAAGTGGCTGTAGAGGGAGTTACAGTAAGTGGCTGTCGAGGGAGTTACAGTAAGTGGCTGTCGAGGGAGTTACAGTAAGTGGCTGTCGAGGGAGTTACAGTAAGTGGCTGTCGAGGGAGTTACAGTAAGTGGCTGTCGAGGGAGTTACAGTAAGTGGCTGTCGAGGGAGTTACAGTAAGTGGCTGTCGAGGGAGTTACAGTAAGTGGCTGTCGAGGGATTTACATTAAGTGGCTGTCGAGGGAGTTACAGTAAGTGGCTGTAGATGGAGTTACAGTAAGTGGCTGTAGAGGGAGTTACATGAAGTGGATATGGAGCCAATAGAATTAGAACGAGAGCTCCGTCACATGCTGGGGCTCCTGAGTGGCGCAGCGGTCTAAGGCATTCCATCTCAGTGCTAGAGGCGTTACTACAGACAGGTCTGATTCCAGCTTGTATCATAACCGGCCGTGATTGGGAGTGCACAATTGTCTCAGCATTGTCCGGGTTTGGCCCGTGTAGGCCGTCATTGTAAATAAGAATGTGTTCTTAACTGACTTGCCTAGTTAAATAAACGTTTAAATAAATAACATATTATGATAAATGCGTGGAATACAACAGGTGTAGACCTTACCGTGAAATACTTTACAAGCACTTAACCAACACTGCAGGTCAAGAAATAGAGTCAAGAAAAGATTTACAAAATTGACTAAAGTAAAAAATGTAATAAAAAGTAACATAATAAAATAACATTAACAAGGCTATATACAGGGGTTACCGGTACCTAGTCAATGTGCAGGAGTACAGAGTAGGCGAGGTCATTTGTACATGTAGGTAGGGGTAAAGTAACTATGCACAGAATATTAACAGTAAGTAGTAGCAGTGTAAACACAAAGGGGGGTGATGTGAATGTAAATAGTCCGGGTGGCCATTTGATTAATTGTTCAGCAGTCTTTTATGGCTTGGGGGTAGAAGCTGTTAAGGAGCCTTTTGGATCTGCCTTGGCCCTCTGGTACCTCTTGCCGTGTGGTAGCAGAGAGAACAATCTATGACTTGGGTGACTGGAGTCTCTGACAATTTTTTAGGGGCCTTCCTCTGACACCGCCTAGTATATAGGTCTTGGATGGCAGGAAGCTTGGCCCCAGGGATGTACTGGACCGTACGCACCACCCACTGTAGCACCTTACGGTCGGATGCCGAGCAGTTGCCATACCAGGCGGTGATGCAACCGATCAGGATGCTCTCGATGGTGCAGCTGTAGAACATTTTGAGGATCTGCGGACCCATGCCAAATCTTTTCAGTCTCCTGAGGGGGGAAAGGTGTTGTTGTGCCCTCTTCACGACTGTCTTGGTGTGTTTGGACCATGATAGTTTGTTGGTGATGTTGGACACTGTTAGGGAATTATGATTAATATGACTGAACAAATCATTTTAAATGGAACTGTAAGTAAACTTATACTCTGTTATATTATATCTGATTAACAATATGAGTTCATAAGAAGAAATTGTGTGACAGGACAAGGAGGAATAGAATGTTAATGAACACCATTCCAACTGGGCATGAACAAATGGGTTGTAGACTGTGTAAACACATAAGGTCGTTAACCTATGGTTGACCCAACCTGAAACTTAGCTCTGGGGTTTTTAGATTAGGCAGAGGGTGCATTCCTAGGGTTTCTGTTAATTAAACCTGTCAGTTCAGTGGTGATCGATAATGTTGAGGGTCAAAAGTTATCTGGGAGTGTGTTAGTAAGATAGAATGAACTTTTCACCTTACTTTGTCCTGTTAGAGAGGGGGGTTTCGTTTAAGACAGTGAAATGACGTCATGATCTGTATTTAAACTGATGCTTTTGCTTTGAGTGGGAGCGCGCTCCGATAATAAATTATATTACCTATTATTTAAAGACTGGTCTGCGTCTATTTTATGCAACAAGAAATCTTACAATTTCTCATAAAATAGATGAAGGGCTTTCAATTGATGAAAGCACATTGGCATAATTAAATGATACTAACAGACACCAAGGAACTTGAAACTCTCAGCCAGCTCCACTACAGCCCCGTCTACGTTAATGGGTGACCTGTTTGGCCCTCCTTGTCCTGTAGTCCACGATCAGCTCCTTGTCCTGTAGTCCACGATCAGCTCTTTGTCCTGTAGTCCACGATCAGCTCCTTGTCCTGTAGTCCACGATCAGCTCCTTGTCCTGTAGTCCACGATCAGCTCCTTTTCCTGTAGTCCACGATCAGCTCCTTTTCCTGTAGTCCACGATCAGCTCCTTTTCCTGTCGTCCACGATCAGCTCCTTTTCCTGTAGTCCACGATCAGCTCCTTTTCCTGTAGTCCACGATCAGCTCCTTGTCCTGTCGTCCACGATCAGCTCCTTTTTCTTGCTCACATTGAAGGAGAGGTTGTTGTCCTGGAGCCACACTGCCAGCTCTCTGACCTCCTCCCTATAGGCTGTCTCATAGTTGTCGAGCATCAGAGCCTGTGTAGTAGGATTCAATATTAGTCCTGTATTGACGCTTTGCCTGTTTCATAGTTTGTCTGAGGCCATAGCGGGATTTCTTATAAGCGTCCGGATAAGTGTCCGGCTCCTTGAAAGTGGCAGCTCTAGCCTTTAGCTCGGTGAGGATGTTGCCTGTAATCAATGGCTTCTGGTTGGGATATGTACGTACGATCACTGTGGGGATGACGTCGTCAATGCACTTGTTGATGAAGCCGATGACTGAGGTGGTGTACTCCTCAATACCATTGGATGAGTCAAGGAACATATTCCAGTCTGTGCTAGCAAAATAGATGATAATTGTTCAATTTCTTTTATGAAAGCTATAGCATTTTAGCCATCAAACCTACCCCTACCTCTCTACTCTTGTTATAAATGCAATGTGCTGCTTTGAAATCAGTCAAATAGTTAATGATTTTTCAGTTAGTTAATTGAAAACAAAGAACATGCCAGTTGCCTGGTGTCAATCAACAAGACACAGAGGAGACAACATCTGCTGAATTGTCATGCCATTCACTTCTTTGTTAATGTAAGAAGACAAAAGGTGTCATTTGGTTTTGAAACCTGCCTACAGAAACAGAAGTGGCAGCTAATTAGTGAGACAACCCTAATAAAGCAGACCAGAGGTGGGCGACCACAGTTTGACACTGTATGCCACACAGAGAATTGACATCTGTCTGGGAAGGGAAGTTGGAAGGTAATGGCCTGCTGATGGCGGTGCCGGCTGAGAGGGCTAATGAGAACACCAGCTGCCTGCGTCTGCCAGGTTGCAGCAACTCCTGTAAGTTTACAAGGTATTATGTGCTGCGTATGAAAATAGCAGTTTTGTTGCACTAAAGATTTACACACATTGACATAGGCACTTTCTCAACACTCTCAATCTCTCCTTTCTCTCTGTGACACACACATAATAACGTACATGCACTGCAGATACGCACATATGCACGCACACAACCACATCAACACCCACAGCCACAAGACAGAGACAGTGGTTCAGTCCTTTTATCTCTGCCCTGTGCCAGACCAGGTCACAAGGGCAACATGATTATCTATTCTTGCAACTCTCAGCTGTCGTTGTCTTTTAGAGTCACACAGCCAGGCCAGCACTGCAATGGCACAACATGGAGTTCTTCAAGTTATGAACTACAGGATGGCACTCATGAACCAGCTGCTATTGATCCAATTAGAAAAAGTGTGAGTGAGTGAGTGAGTGAGTGAGTGAGTGAGTGAGTGAGTGAGTGAGTGAGTGAGTGAGTGAGTGAGTGAGTGAGTGAGTGACCAGCTAGCTATTAGGTGATGAAATCTTGTATTATTTTGTGCTATGAAGTCCAATGATATTATTTGTACCTGTGGTGTGTTGGTTCACTTTTGGTTTTTGTGTTTCAAATCAGTTCATTTGAGAATGTAAGCTCAGTGCAGTCTTTGGTTTTCAGAGAAAATGTATGCGATCTGCTCCAAATGTGCATAACATCATAAAGCTCTGTGTGCAGTTCCATTGTTAATGTATGTTCACGAAAACCCCTCTGAGCTTGTTAAGAAAGTACAATTGTTCCATCAATTTGCCAATTGTTCTACCCCTGGAGTGAAACAGTGTGTAGAACACAATCTAATGAGCTTAGTGTGTTGTGCTGTTGAAAACATACTGTTACAGCTGCTCTACAGTAATGAGGGGATATAAACCTTATTCAGATATCATCTCTACGATCCTTGGGGAAGAGGCTGTTGAGGTGCTGTTGTTTTTGTCTCCTTCTTTACTTGTTGCCATATATACACTCAGTGTACAAAACATTAACACCTTCCTAATATTGAGTTGCACCCCTTCCTTTTGCCCTCAGAACAGCCTCAATTTGTCGGGCATAGACTCGAGATGATGACTCGAGATGACTCAAGATGTTCAAAAGTGTTCCACAGGGATTATTTATTATTATTTTTTTTTTATTTTAACTTTATTTAACCAGGCAAGTCAGTTAAGAACATATTCTTATTTTCAATGACGGCCTGGGAACAGCGGGTTAACTGCCTGTTCAGGGGCAGAACGACAGATTTGTACCTTGTCAGGTCGGGGGTTTGAACTCGCAACCTTCCGGTTACTAGTCCAACGCGGATGCTGGCCAATGTTGACTCCAATGCTTCCCACGGTTGTGTCAAGTTGGTTCGATGTCGTTTTGGTGGTGGACTATTCTTGGGTAACTGTTAAGCGTGAAAAACCCAGCATCGTGGCAATTCTTGCACAAACCGGTACGCCCGTCACCTACTACCATATCTCGTTCAAAGGCACTTAAATATTTTGTTTTGCCCATTCACCCTCTGAATGGCACACATACACAATCCATGTCTCAATTGTCCCACGGCTTGAAAATCCTTCTTAATCTACACCGATTGAAGTGGATTTAACAAGTGACATCAATAAGAGATCATAGCTTTCACCTGGATTCACCTGGTCAGCGTACAGTATGTCATAGAAAGAATAGCTGTTCTTAATGTTTTGTGTTCTCAGTATATTTTTAATCATTGATTGACATGCCTGTTAGCTATGAATATTAAGTCAAAATTTGGTGAAAAAGAGCCACCCGGCTCTATGTATTTTACTGGTTTGTGACCCACTGACACACAGCCTGCTATAAACAACAACACACACTGGAAATGAACCGAACAGCGCCCTCGGCAGAGGGATTCTGTAAGATTTGGGTAATTAGAGTAAATTGCCTTTGTGCCATATCTTCTCTATACTCTAAATACTTTGGTGAACAGAATGGGATAAGTCTTCTGTGGACCCTACAGAATGTTGAGTAAATTACAAGATGCTTGATTAGCTACTGTGTAGTTATTTGATCGGTGGAACTCCGTGCAATGTGTGATTTTAAAATGTAGGCTGATTCGATAATACAAGAACCCATGACATTAGGAAGATCAGGATGATATATACAGTACCAGTCAAAAATTTGGACACCTACTCATTCAAGGGTTTTTCTTTATTTTTACTATTTTCTACATTGTAGAATACTAGTGAAGACATCAACACTATGAAATAACACATATGGTATCATGTCATAACCGAAAAGGTTTTAAGCAAATCAAAATATATTTGAGATTCTTTAAAGTAGCTACCCTTTTCCTTGATGACAGCTTTGCACAATCTTGGCATTCTCTCAACCAACTTCATGAGGTAGTCACCTGGAATGCATTTAAATTAACAGGTGTTAACAGGTCTTGATGAAAGTTAATTTGTGGAATTTCTAACCTCAATGTGTTTGAGCCAATCAGTTGTGTTCTGACAAGGTAGGGGTGGTATACAGAAGATGGCTCTATTTGTAAAAGACAAAGTCCATATTATGGCAAGAGGTCAAATAAGCTAAGAGAAACAACAGTCCGTCATTAAGACATGAAGGTCAGTCAATTCGGAAAATTTCAAGAACTTTGAAAGTTTCTTCAAGAGCAGTCGTAAAAACCGTTAAGCGCTATGAAGAAACTGTCTCTCATGATGAACGCCACAGGAAAGAAAGACCCAGAGATACCTCTGCTGCAGAGGATACAGTTTGTTAAAGTTAACTGAACCTCAGATTGGAGCCCAAATAAATGTTTCTCAGAGTTCAAGTAACATACACATCTCAACATCAACTGTTCAGAGGAGACTATGTGAATCAGGCCTTCATGTTCCAATTGTTCCAAAGGACACCGATAAGAAGAAGATACTTGCTTGGGCCAAGCAACACGAGCAATGGACATTAGACCAGTGGAAATCTGTCCTTTGGTCTGATGAGTCCAAATGTTATAGTTTTGGTTCCAACCGCCGTGTCTTCGTGAGACGAGTCTTCGTGAGACGAGGAGTAGGTGAACAGATGATGTCCGTATCTGAAGCATGGAGGAGGTGTGATTTGTAAGTCGCTCTGGATAAGAGCGTCTGCTAAATGACTTAAATGTAAATGTAAATGTAAATGATGGTGTGGGGGTGCTTTGCTGGTGATGGTGTCTGTGATTTATTTCAAATTCAAGGCATATTTAACCAGCATGGCTACCACAGGATTCTGCAGCAATACACCATCTCATTTGGTTTGCGCTTAGTGGGACTATCGTTTGTTTTTCAACAGGACAATGACCCAACACACTCTTTGTGTAAGGGTTATTTGACCAAGAAGGAGAGTGATGGAGTGGTGCATCAGATGACCTAGCCTCCAACCTTAACCCAATTGAGATGGTTTAGGATGAGTTGGACCACATAATCAAGGAAAAGCATCCAACAAGTTTTCAGCATTTGTAGTAACTCCTTCAATACTGTTGGAAAAGCATTCCAGGTGAAACTGGTTGAGAGAATGCCAAGAGTGTGCAAAGCTGTCATCAAGGCAAAGGGTGGCTACTTTGAAGAATATAAAATATATTTTGATTTAACACTTTTTTTTATTACTACATGATTCCATATGTGTTATTTAATTGTCTTCACTATTATATCTACAATGTAGAACATAGTAAAAATAAAGAAAAGGACATCTTGTGTTTCGAATGAGTAGGTGTGTCCAAACTTTTGACTGATACTGTATATGTACTTGATCCCCAATTAATGTTGATTTCCTGGCATCCAGTCCTTCAATAGTGATGTTTCACATTGGAGTGTATGTACTCTTAGCTGACGTACGTGACGTTAGGGACCTTGTCATGAGAGAGGAAGAGTAGAGTCGTAATGAACGGGGAGGGAGGCCATCGGTTCAGGGTGGATACAGGATAGAAATCATGAAGTCACTGTGGGGTTAGGAGCTGTTTATGTGGACAGTGACTAACATGAAGCTCTGGTCCAATGGGAGGTATTTTGTCCTCTCAAGAGTTCCAGATATTTTGGTTTACATCTGCACAATAATTGGACAGAACCTCTAACCTGGAAAATAACATGTCATCTTGGAGTGCTGTGTCCATCTTCATAGGAAATTGATATATTGACACCTTATGAAGTACAACTCAACTATTGATTGCAATCAAGGGAGTAATTTAATGTCCAGTCAAAATGTATTTCCCAAACTACCTTTGGGAAATAAGAGATGTAATTGTTTTGACTGGATGAGCTCAGTTTCAGCAGTTTTCCCTTGAAAAAAATAGGAATTATTTCAGGGTCCATCCGTTTGTTGCTTCCTCACAGGTATTATATAAATACTGAAAAACAAAAGGTCTACACACTGTTCCTCCCTGGAAAGCAATTATCTGGAATTGCAATAAAGAGGAGACATTTATTTGTCATCAAATACCATTTCACTATTTCTTCTAAACTCTGGCTTTATCCTGGTCGATATTCTGTGCAGAAAACCTCAACTATTATAGTTTGAGCTACTGTAGTAGCTACTGTATTCTACTGCCTGCCTGAAGGATATAAGGGCTTGTTTAGCTGATTTTTCTCTCTAGTAATAGTAGGCATGTGTTTGGAGGTTATTGTGGTAAATTGCTGTAATCATATCATGGATATTGAGAAATATATTTTTCTCAGTAATGAATATATATGCCATATTTTGGTGAAGCAAACAATTTTCTAATTTAATTTGCTAAATAAGTTACTTTACATTGTGGAGGATATGCATTGCAGTAGCCTGCATGGTCTGAATGGATGAGTAAACCCTAGCGAGTTTCCAAATGCTTATCTTGCATAGACATGAGTTACAATGCATTTGCAAGTGCTTAGCTTGCACCTCTTCTAAAATACTGTCGCCAGGCTCCACTTAAATGGACTCAGAAAAGCATGTGCATAAATCACAATAACAGGCTAAATAGTTGACTTGCAGGACTGTCTCTTTGTCTACCAAGAGACCAGTTGTTATGTACTCTCCTTCAGAGAG
This sequence comes from Oncorhynchus keta, assembly GCF_023373465.1. Taxonomy (NCBI): domain Eukaryota; kingdom Metazoa; phylum Chordata; class Actinopteri; order Salmoniformes; family Salmonidae; genus Oncorhynchus; species Oncorhynchus keta. The sequence goes on along the minus strand of NC_068427.1, from coordinate 43,416,072 downwards.
GTGACACTCCACCTCCATTCTACTGCATGCATTCCATGTGTGTGTAATTTGTGCCTCTTATACTACCTCCCCATGTGCTTTTGTGTTTTCAACTGCAGGGAGAAGTGAATTAATGACCCTGTTGGACTATTCACAAAGTCTGGAGCCCCGGTGTCAACAATCCCTCTTTCCTTTACTCTGTGATACACATCATTATCCATTTAGTTCGTCACCTGCCTTGAATCCGTTATGACGGTCGCTTGTGATCTGTCATCCCAGTTTCTTTTACTTTTTTCTTGTTCTCTTTCACTCCATTCATCACCCTCAGCCTCCCAATACAGATTGTTGATGCAGTGGAGGTTACAGGGATAGGGAGATGGAAATGAAGAAGAAGAATGACATCTCACATTCTCAGAGAAAGGTCATTTTTATCTCCCTGGGAGCAGACGATATGTGGTACCATTTTTTTTCTTTCTTCACAGTCACTACTTGCCACAGTACTGCCCCCCCCCCCCTGAGTAGTGTGGTCGTGCACTGGTGGAAATTCTCACCATTACAACCCACGCAACATGATCCATGCAACGCGACCCACGCAACACATGTGAACTTTTTCATCTTAAAGCAGAGTCATTTGGATAGAGTTTTGCTTCGTCGCAACATAGTAATGTTTCATACCTTTCACATTTCGTGGGAACTACATCCATTTATATTTATGATCCAAACATTTGTCCTAGAAGACACAAAACCCTTTTCAATTCTTTGCTGAAAGCCATTTTCCTAGACAAGATACAAGGTCAGTTCAGACATACGTGGTTAACATCGACTCCTTTGATAACAGAGCTGTAATTGCTCTCCGGATTTGTTTAGAGAACACAGTTCCCTCAAGATGTTCGTTTTTCATGTATAGTTATTAGTTAGTTACATTACCGTTCAAAAGTTTGGAGTCACTTAAAAATGTCCTTGTTTTTTAAAGAAAAGCAAAAGAAATGTGTCCATTAAAATAACATCAAATTATCAGATATACAGTGTAGACATTGTTAATGTTGTAAATAACTATTGTAGTTGGAAACGGCTGATTTTTAATGGAAAATCTACATCGGCGTACAGGGGCCCATTATCAGCAACCATCACTCCGGTGTTCCAATGGCACGTTGTGTTAGCTAATCCAAGTTTATCATTTTAAAAGGCTAATTGATCATGACAACAAATAATAAATGGAAATATCACATTAGTATTCAGACCCTTTACTCAATACTTTGTCGAAGCACCTTTGGCAGCGATTACAGCCTTGAGTCTTCTTGGGTACGATGCTACAAACATGGCACACCTGTATTTGGGGAGTTTCTCCCATTCTTTTCTTCAGATCCATTCAAGCTCTGTCAGGTTGGATGGGGAGTGTTGCTGCACAGCTATTTTCAGGTGTCTCCAGAGATGTTTGATCGAGTTCAAGTCCGGGCTCTGGCTGGGCCACTCAAGAGACGTGTCCCGAAGCAACTCCTGCATTGTCTTGGCTGTGTGCACAGGGTCATTGTACTTTTGGAAGGTAAACCTTCGCCCCAGTCTGAGGTCCTGAGCACTCGGGAGCAGGATATCATCAAGGATCTCTCTGTAATTTGCTTCGTTCCTCTTTCCCTGGATTCTGACTAGCCTCCGAGTTGCTGCTGCTGAAAAACATGCTGCCACCACCATGCTTCACCATAGGGTCGGTGTCAGGTTTCCTCCAGACGTGATATTTGGCATTCAGGCCAAAGAGTTCAATATTGGTTTCATCAGACCAATGAATCTTGTTTCTCACAGTCTGAGTCCTTTAGGTGCCTTTGGCAAAGTCCAAGCAGGCTGTCATGTGCCTTTGACTGAGGAATTGCTTCCACTACCATTAAGGCCTGATTGGTGGTGTGTTGCAGAGATGGTTGTCCTTCTGGAAGGTTCTCCCATGGCCACAGAGGAACTCTGGAGCTCTGTCAGAGTGACCATTGGTTTCTTGGTCACCTCCCCGACCAAGGCCCTTCTCACCCGATTGCTCATTTTGGCCGGGCTGCCAGCTCTAGGAAGAATCTTGGTGGTTACAAACTTCTTCCATTTACAGTGCCTTGCAAAAGTATTCATCTCCCTTGGCGTTTTTCCTATTTTGTTGCGTTACAACCTGTCATTTAAATATATTTTTTTTGGTTGTCATGTAATGGACATACACAAAATAGTCCAAATTGAAGTGAAATGAAAAAAATTACTTGTTTCAAAAAAATATATTTAAACTGGTAAGTGGTGCATGTGTATGTATTCACCCCTTTTACTACGAATCTCCTAAAAAAGACCTGGTGCAACCAATTACCTTCAGAAGTCACATAATTAGTTAAATAAAGTCCACCTGTGTGCAGTCTAAGTGTCACATGATCTGTCACATGATCTCAGTGTATATATACACCTATCCTGAAAGGCCCCCGTGTGTGCAACACCACCAAGCAAGGAACACGACCAAGCAAGCGGCACCATGAAGACCAAGGAGCTTTCCAAAATGGTCAGGGACAAAGTTGTGGAAAGTACAGATCAGGGTTGGTTTATAAAAAAATATCATAAACTCTGAACATTCCACGGAGCACCATTTAAATCCATTCTTAAAAAATTGAAAGAATACGGCACCACAACAAACCTGCCAAGAGAGGGCTGCCCACCAAAACTCAAGGACCAGGCAAAGAGGGCATTAATCAGAGAGGCAACAAAGAGACCAAAGATAACCCTGAAGGAGCTGCAAAGCTCCACAACAGAGATTGGAGTACCTGTCCATAGGACCACTTTAAGCCGTACACTCCACAGAGCTGGTTTTTACTGAAGAGTGGCCAGAAAAAAACATTGCTAAAATAAATAAATAAGACAACACATTTGGTGTTTGCCCAAAGGTATCTGGGAGACTCCCCAAACATATGTAAAAAGGTCCTCTGGTCAGAGAAGACTAAAATTGAGCTTTTTGGCCATCAAGGAAAATGCTATGTCTGGCACAAACCCAACACCTCTCATCACCCCGGGAACACCATCCCCACAGGGAAGCATGGTGGTGGCAACATCATGCTGTGGGGATGTTTTTCATCGACAGGGACTGTGAAACTGGCCAGAATTGAATGAATGATGGATGACGTTAAATGCAGGGCAATTATTGAGGGATATTCTAAAGAAATCACAGACAGTGTCACCAGCAAAGCACCCCCACACCATTACACCTCCTCCATGCTTTATGGTGGGAAATACACATGCGGAGACCATCCATTCACCTACACTGCTTCTCACAAAGACAGGGCGGTTGGAACCAAAAATCATCCATTTGGACTGCAGACCAAAGGACATATTTCCACTGGTCTAATGTCCATTGCTCGCGTTTCTTGGCCCAAGCACGTCTCTTCTTCTTATTGGTGTCCTTAGCTAGTGGGTTCTTTACAGCAATTCGATCATGAAGGCTGATTCACACAGTCTCCTCTGAACAGTTGATGTTGAGATGTGTCTGTTACATGAACTCCGTGAAGCATTTATTTGGCTGCAATTGAGAGGTAATTCAGAGGTAATTCTGGGTCTTCCATTATTGTGGCAGTCCTCATGAGAGCGAGTTTGATCATAGCGCTTGATGGTTTTTGCGACTGCATTTGAAGAAACTTTTAAAGTTCTTGACATTTTCCATATTGACTGACCTTCATGTCTTAAACTAATGATGGACTGTCATTTCTCTTTACTTATTTGAGCTGTTCTTGCTATAATATGGTATTTTACCAAATAGAGCTATCTTCTGTATACCACCTGTCGTGTCTTTGGGTATGCCGGATTAAGTGATATGACATGCTATTCTATAAAATAATTTATCCGTAATTAATATTACCTGATTGAGCTAATCATGTAAATGTAATTAACTAGAGAGTCTGGGCACCACAAAATAATATTTATAGTGCTGTTATCTTCCGAATAAAATCTTAAAGACCTAGTCGTCACACGCTGACCATTATTTGTGTTGTTTGTTTCTATGTTTTGTTTGGTCAGAGTGTGATATGAGTGGGCATTCTATGTTGCATGTCTAGTTAGTCTATTTCTTTGTGTTTTGGCCTGATATGGTTCTCACTCAGTGGCAGGTGTTTGTCGTTGTCTCTGATTGGGAACCATATGTAGATAGCCTGTTTTGTAATGTGATTTGTGGGTTATTGTCTATGTGATGTTGCATGTTTGCACACAGTATTGATAGCGGTCACGATCGTCTTATTATTTTGTTTGTTTGTTTAGTGTTCTTCGTGTTCATTCGTCTAACATTAAAATAATTTATTCACACCACGCTGCGCTTTGGTCTCCTCACTACGACGAACGTCAATATTAATCGTCATCTTAATTCAGTCTCATCTGAAAGTTGTAAATTCTTGGTTATCTTCACGAACCCTGGCTAACAAGTTAAATCAGCAATAAAAAATTGGGTTTAATTATTTATTTACTAAATACCTAACTAATCACACAGAATTAGACATACACATAATTAAATCATAACTTGATTACAAATTACGTCATAAAGGAAAACGTCCCTAGCGGGCGGAACAGATATGACAGCTTGTTACACAAAAGAAACGGGGCTGGGTTTGAGTGAAAGGGCGGGAAGACTGAGGAATAAAGGGCGAAGCTGTGCAATCATAAATACAGTATCTTATGCATTCTAAATTACCGCCCATTTGGAAAAGGAAAATGCAATAAATATTTACTCTGAGCTGCACTTCGGTAGGTTGGTGGTAGATGGAAGGCCGTGTTGTCCAGCCGAGTCCTTTGTCCTTTGAAGAATGTCTCTGGTTGTCAATTGGATACGTTGTAGTAACTTCGTTGTGTGACAGACGGGATACTCTTTCTGTTCCTTCCTAACCCTCGTTTGCAGCGGCTGTTGCTAACTCAACGGATAGGAGGTATCAATGCTGTAGTGAATAAGAGTTCAAAGTTCATACCATTCGCAACCAAAGCTCACGCTGATGTTGGCTTCGTTCTGTAGTTATTATCTGAACAATTCTGACATCGGACCGTCGTCCCCACATCCTCGGAACAGGAGGTTATATTGTCGTCAAGGCTTTATATAGGAAGGGAGAGGAGGGCGTGTTTGAAAAGTTTTATAGCCCATGTCCCTTCACAGGGGCGGACCACTGATTGAGCAGAGCCCTACCTTATGAAAACCCAAATCTCACACTTTAGAAGCTAAAATCACATTTCATCCCATCAAGAATAATTTCATATTCAAACATTTAAGTTGAACAACAATTCCATGTGAATCCGATAACTCTGATGTGTAGACTTTCCACTGTAGAATTTGTCATCTTATCATTGATGAGAATGTCTCAGATGACAACCGAACTGACATCATATTCATAAGTACCATCATATGTTCAATTGGTCGGATTACCAGAATATTGTTCATTTTCCCCCACCTTCTGATTTTCCCAGAATCTCTATGTTAACCAAGGGTTTTGCAAATGTAACATCAGTAGGGTAGAGAGAGAGAGGAAAAAGGGGGGAGAGGTATTTATGACTCATAAACCTATCCCCCAGGCCAACGTCATGACACACTCCTACCTTTTCACAACATAACTGATTGGCTCAAACCCTTGTGTTGTTTTAGGGGTAAAAAATGACCCGCCACTATGTTTAACAGCAGAGAAAATCCCGTAAATTATATTTTTTGCTAGGGTGACCCACAACATGAGAAAAAGTGAAACATCGCCTTAGTTCATATTTCCATGAAAGCTGTACACCACCAGGGTACAAAGATTGTCTTAGGGTCATTTTTGATCTGGCAGTTATCAAATCATTTACACACCACAAAAACCACACACACACAATGAGAAATTGAGATTGTGTGCTACTGATTGAACTCAGCCAGCAGCTCCTGAAGAGGAGGATCACCATGGTTGGCACAGTTAGAAATAACAAGCCTGAGCTCCCCCTGCACTCCTCACAACAAGGGGGAGAGAGGCCTTCTCATCAAAGTTTGCCTTCACTATCACTCTAGTTTCTTACCTCCCAAAGAGGAACATGAATGTGGTCCTCCTGAGCACACTGCACAAAACGGCTGAGATATATATATATATGCCATTTAGCAGACGCTTTTATCCAAAGCGACTTACAGTCATGTGTGCATACATTCTACGTATGGGTGGTCCCGGGAATCGAACCCACTACCCTGGCGTTACAAGCGCCATGCTCTACCAACTGAGCTACAGAAGGATCAGAGATCGCGACGACAGGAAGCCCGCCGTCATGCTGGACTACAACCACAACAAAGGAGGCATGGACAACCTGGACAAGGTCATTGGAATTTACAGCTGCAGGAGGATGACTGGCCCCTGGTCATCTTCCATAACATCTTTGATGTGTCCTCATACAATAACTTTGTAGTATGGAACAAGTTCAACCATACCTGGATGCCTGATAAGTGGAAAAAGAGGAGGGTGTTCCTGGAGCAGCTGGGAAAGGCACTTGTAACCTCACACATTCAAAGACGGGAGCGCCTCCCCCGCACATCAGCCTCTGCAGTGCTTGTGAAAGCTGTTCAGGGGGCTGAATCTTGTCCTGATCCACCTGAGGCTGCAGCTGTGGCAGGCAAGAGGAGGAGATGCCAATTATGCCCCCCAAAGAAGGACTGGAAAACAAATATGTGCTGCACATGTGAGAAATATATCTGCAAAGTCCATGCACACACACTTGCATATTGTCCTGCATGTGCTAATTAGAGTTGATTGATTCATGTTCTTCACGTTTTTGTTTTGTATCTCTATTAATTTATTCTTATTTATTGTTGTTGTTTTTACACCTTGTGGTTGTGAGCATTGGCTCAACAAAATGGTAGAAGACTAGTATTTTGTAGTTGAATTCCTCATTGTACAGTATATAAGAATATATCACTATGTTGCCAAATAAAGTTCAAGACTGTTCTTGTTTCTCTTCAATAAAATGCATTCGAAACTACTTTCTGCACATTTCGGCTACTTTCTTAGGCTTTACAAGTGCTATCTCTTGCTAAAAAATGTATGTTTACACCTATGCAGTAACTTAGCAATAATAATAATAAACCTCTACTTTAGTAAAGAAAACAATCATGACAGGTGTGTTGTAATAGAAAATGAGGGTTTCCACTGATTTAAATGCAGTCTTTCAGCATTGTGAAGAGGGACAAAGTTTGTGATGAATGAAAGGTTGTTTCTTCATGCAAAATAGATTTGGGTTTTAAAATTCAATTAAGCTGCTTTATTATTGGGGTTCAGTGAAGGTGGGTCATTTTTGACACTTAGGACAAGGGGAGTATACAGAATGTTAAGTCTACACAAGGGTTAAGAAGGAAAGAAATTCCACAAATTAACTTTTAAGGTGGCACATGTCTTAATTGAAATGCATTCCAGGTGACTACCTCATGAAGCTGGTGGAGAGAATGCCATGAGTGTGCAAAGCTGTCATCGAGGCAAAGGGTGGCTATTTGAAGAATCTCACATATAATATATATTTTGATTTGTTTAACACTTTTTTGGTTACAACATGATTCCATATGTGTTATTTAATAGTTTTGACGTATTCACTATTATTCTACAATGCAGAAAATAGTAAAATTAAGGAAAACCCTTGAATGAGTAGGTGTTCTTAAACTTTTGACCGTAGTGTATATATTAAATACGTATTTATATATTTATGTTGGCGTTTCCCTGCTGCCTGTTCTCCTCTCCCTCTCCTCTTACTCCTCTCTCCTTCTTCTCTTCCTCCTCCCTACTCTCTTCCTCCTCTCTCCATCTGTCTGCAGAGGTTTGTGGGGAACGTGAACGCTGACGGTGTCGTCCACCACAAGTTGTCCCACTCTTTCAGAAGCCGCTTCCTGCGCTTCGTCCCCCTGGACTGGAACCCCAGTGGCTGGGTGGGACTCAGAGTGGAGGTCTACGGCTGTGCCTACAGTGAGTGATCAGACCACCAGCCCTTACATTCAGACCATATAGGCTGTGCCTACAGTGAGTGATCAGAACACCATCCCTTACATTCAGACCATATAGGCTGTGCCTACAGTGAGTGATCAGACCACCATCCCTTACATTCAGACCATATAGGCTGTGCCTACAGTGAGTGATCAGAACACCATCCCTTACATTCAGACCATATAGGCTGTGCCTACAGTGAGTGATCAGAACACCATCCCTTACATTCAGACCATATAGGCTGCGCCTACAGTGAGTGATCAGACCACCAGCCCTTACATTCAGACCAAACACGTTCAGCTAATATGATAATGCCTACAGTAAGTAGCCCCTCCACCCATTACATCCAGAACACCATACTTCTGTGTATAACCTTGAATGAAAGCAGGATGTTTGAGGACAACTGCAGAAATATAGTAGATAGGATTTTGATATTGATGCAATTCTCTCTTTTATCACAAATTCTTAAAGTAAAATGCCGACCAATAGAGACAGACAGTAACAGCCAGGCAGGCATGCCAGTTGAGATCCAGGGTAATGCTATATTAACCAATCTAATCAAATGAACGTTTATTGGCCGTGTACACAGATTTTGCAGGTGTTACAACAGGTGCAGCAAAATGCTGAAGTTACTAGCTCCAACAATAAATTAAAATACTCTAATCAACAAGTGAATTACCATCATACTAATATATATATCATTAGTGTATTACTGGACAGTTATAATTATCCCTGAGTGAGCACTTTCATCATGCCGACTGGTTCCACAGCATGATCCCTGTATTCATGTTGGATGCTCTGCTAATAAATGCAGCTCAAAGTACAGAAAATAAAAGGAGGGGCAATACACATCTTCATTTTGAACTATAAAATAGGTTGATCAATTCATGACACAGAGAGAAAAGAGCGAGCGAGGGAGAGAGATGAAAAATAGTTTTTTTGTTGTTGTTCTGCAATGTTCATGTCATTACATTAATGGATATGTAAATAGAGATGAATGTACTCCAGGTCTCTCAGTGAATAAATTCAATGGGTAAGGCTGACAATTCTCCCTATGGCAAACTAATAACTTGCCTTTTTGAGCACTTACAGGAATCAATTGTGTATGACAGAAAGGGGTGAGTGAGCACAAGAGCTAGATACTGCAATTATCTAAGAAAAATAACAAGTCTATGTCAGAGATTTTCCCTATCCAGTTACACATGGAAATGGCTTCCAGCATAATATATACTGAAAAAATATATAAACGCAACAATGCAACAATTTCAAAGATTTTTCAAGAGTTACCATTCATATAAGGAAATCAGTCAATTTAAACATTAAGTTGTCCCTAATCTATGGATTTCACATGACTGGGAATACAGATATGCATCTGTTGGTCACAGATACTTTTGTTGTTGTAGTGTATGTGGCCTGTAAGACAAATACAGTCTAAATCAATCTTGGATGAGTTCAAACAAACATGTATGTGAATGAGTATTTACTGATGGTGTATAATCATGTTTTATGGACATAACAAAAGGTGTCCCACAGGGATCGATTCTTGGTCCGGTTCTTTTCAATATTTAAATGTACGATATTCATTTATCTGTACAAAACTGTAACTTTATAGTGTATACAGATGACACTGTGGTGTATGCTATTGCTCCCACAGCTGATAAAGCTCTGTCAGAGTTTCACTCTGCCTTTATTGCCCTGCAGAAAGCCTTTGTTGAACTGAAATTAGTACTTAATGCAGGTAAAAACCAAGTACACTACATTACCAAAAGTATGTGGACACCTGCTCGTCGAACATCTCATTGCAAAATCATGGGCATTAATATGGAGTTGGTCCACCCTTTGCTGCTATAATAGCTTCCACTCTTCTGGGAAGGCTTTCCACTAGATGTTGGGACATTGCTGCAGGGACTTGCTTCCATTCAGCCACAAGCTTTAGTGAGGTCGGCTGGCTCGCAGTCGGCTTTCCAATTCATCCCAAAGGTGTTCGATGTACTTAATGTCAGGGCTCTGTGCTGGCCAGTCAAGTTCTTCCACATCGATCTCAACAACATTTCTGTATGGACCTCGCTTTCTGCACGGGGGCATCTGAAACAGGAAAGGGCCTGCCTCAAACTGTTGCCACAAAGTTGGAAGCATAGAATCGTCAAGAATGTCATCGAATGCTGTAGCTTTAAGATTTCCCTTCACTGGAACTAAGGGATGAAAAACAGCCCCAAACCATTATTCCTCCTCTACCAAACTTTACAGATGGTACTGTACATTCGGGCAGGTAGCGTTCTCATGGCATCCACCAAATCCAGATCCCTCCTTTCGATTGCCATGATGGTGAAGTGTGATTCATCACTCCAGAGAACACATTCACACTGCTCCAGAGTCCAATGGGGGCAAGCTTTACACAACTCCAGCTGACACTTGGCATTGCTCATGGTGATCTTAGGCTTGTGTGAGGCTGCTCGGCCATGGAAACCCACTTCATGAAGCTCCCGACAAACAGTTATTATGCTGACATTGCCCCCAGAGGCAGTTTGAGGACAGATGATTTTTACACGCTACGCACTTCAGCACTCTGCGATTCCATCTGTGAGCTTGTGTGGCCTACCACTTTGCGGCTGGACCGTTGTTGCTCCTAGACGTTTCCAATTCACAATAACATCACTTACAGTTGACCGGGGCAGCTCTAGCTGGGCAGAAATTTGACAAACTGGCATGTTGGAAAGGTGGCATTCTATGACAGTGCCATATTGAAAGTCAATGAGCTCTTCAGTAAGACCATTCTACTGCCAACATTTGTCTATGGAGATTGCATGGCTGTGTGCTCGATTTTATACAACAACGGGTGTGGCTGAAATAGCCGAATATACTAATTTGAAGGCGTGTCTCAATAATTTTGTATATACTGTAGTGTACCTTAAAACAAAGGGTAGGGGCATGGATCAGAAAACCAGTCAGTATCTGCTGTGACCACTATTTGTCTCATGCAGCAGAACACTTCTCATAGAGTTGATCAGGCTGTTGATTGGGGCCTGTGGAATGTTGTCCCACTCCTCTAAAATGGCTGTGCATAGTTGGTGTATATTGGCAGGAACTGGAACACGCTGTTGTACACGTCAATCCAGAGCGTCCAAAAAATGCTCAATGTGTGACATGTCTGGTGAGTATGCAAGCCACTGAAGAACTGGGACATTTTCAGCTTCCAGGAATTGCGACATGGGGCCATGCATTATCATGCTGAAACATGAGGTGATGGCGGTGGATGAATGGTACAACAAAGGCCTAAGGATCTCATCACGGTATCGCTGTGCATTCCAATTGCCATAGATAAAAAGCAATTGTTTTTGTTGTCCGTAGCATATTCCTGTCAATACCATAACCCCACCGCCACCATGGGGCATTCTGTTCACAACGTTGTCACCAGCAAACTGCTCCCCCACACGACACATTGCACACCCCCTCAAAACTTGAGACTTATGAGGCATTGTGTTGTGTGACGAAACTGCACATTTTAGAGTGTCCTTTTCTGTTCCCCCGCACAAGGCGCACCTGTGTAATGATCATGCTGTTTAATCAGCTTCTTGATATGCCACACCTGTCAGGTGTAAACAATTCTGTGCACAAGATTTGAGAGAAATAAGATTTTTGTGCTTATGGAACATTTCTGAGATATTTTATTTCAGCTCATGAAACATGGGACCAACACTTTACATGTTGCTTTTATATTTTTGTTCAGTGTACATTTAAATACTACCATTGGTGTGGACACTAGCATTTCCTTCATAGGTATGAAGTGCAGAGAGCTATAGCAGTGTGTTCATAATAGGCTCTTTGTGACAGGGAGCAAGTAATCCAATGCCAAACCGTTTAACTTTCTGTTGATTGCCTTCAGAATCAGACGTGGCAGACTTTGATGGCAGAAGTTCCCTGCTCTACCGGTTTAACCAGAAGTCCATGAGCACGGTGAAGGATGTGATCTCATTGCGCTTCAAGAGCCGCCAGGCTGAGGGAGTGCTGCTCCATGGAGAGGGTCAGAGGGGCAACTACATTACACTGGAGCTGCACCGGGCCAGGCTGGCCCTCTACCTCAACCTGGGTGAGCTAGTCACACCGGGGCAGGCTGGCCCTCTACCTCAACCTGGTAAAGGTCATCTCGCAGAGGTCAAGGAGTCAAAGGTCATGCGTAACAGGACACAAGGAGACTTCTTCTTTCCTCAATATACTGGACTGTGTTATGATCTATATAAAAGTAACCATATTATCTTGCTCTATGTCTGTTCTCTGTCTTCAGATGACACAAGGCTGCGGTTCAGCAGTGGTCGTGTTGCGGTAACTCTCAGCAGTCTTCTGGACGACCAGCACTGGCACTCTGTCCTCATCGAGCGCTTCAACAAGCAGGTCAACCTCACCGTGGACACCCACACACAGCACTTCAGGACCAAGGGGGAAGGAGACTCCTTGGAGGTGGACTATGAGGTGTGTCTATCCAAACACCTTACTGTAGAATAGTCAGACACTTAAAAAAAAAAATGTAACCTTTATTTAACTAGGCAAGTCAGTTAAGAACAAATTCTTATTTTCAATGACGGCCTAGGAACAGTGGGTTAACTGCCTGTTCAGGGGCAGAACGACAGATTTGTACCTTGTCAGCTCGGGGGTTTGAAATTGCAACCTTCCGGTTACTAGTCCAACGCTCTAACCACTAGGCTACCCTGCCACCCCACACTTCAGACCAAGTAAATAGTTCAACCAAGTTATCTTACTAATTGTGGCAATTTGAATTAATCCTGTATACGTTTAAAAGTGATGTCATTGTTTCACCCTTTTTCCTCATCAAAGCTCAGCTTTGGGGGCATCCCACTGCCAGGTAAGCCTGGTACCTTCCTGAGGAAGAACTTCCATGGCTGCATGGAGAACCTCTACTACAATGGGATCAACATCATCGACCTAGCCAAGCGACGCAAGCCTCAGATCTACAGCGTGGTATGACAACCATTGTCAACCAACCATACCATAGATTATTAGTACATCCTTAAAATAGTATGGGGACAAAGTAGTTAATCAACCAAGGCCTCTGTGAACTCAGACTGTTTTAATTGCACTGTTGCAGTGAGATTTCACGTTTGCCTACAATGTGATTTGACTATGTTTAATCACATTTGTATTTGAGTTAGTCACATAGCTTTCTGTCCGTAGAGGAAAACATTGAGTGAGAAAACCAATCTATATTCTCTCTACCGTTTAAGTTATATCTGACCCCCCATCAAATCAGACAGAAGCCTAAGTGCCACATAATTGTATCACAGGCACCTTTTTTTCCCTTGAAATTCTGATTGCTATGTTAAAAGGCCTTTACTTACAATTGAGAAAGTGAGCAATTTTTCTCACTGACTACCATAGACTACCATGATGGAATCCGTAATGGAATTTCAATGTGGAATAGAACCTGAGGTGGTGGTCTGGTGGCGAGGGATCACATTGAGAGTCAAGTGCTGCCGATTGCTCTTCCCTGCCTCTGAGGCTCTGGGATTGATGGGCCGCTGACCTCAATTGACATGGCTGCTCTTTAGCTCCATGTACCACACAAGGCCTCTGGACCACTTGGAATTAGTGTGTTCTTTCTTTGCCCACCTGACGGCTGACCTAGATTGGAGCGGAGAAACTCAGAAATGTCACAGTTTGATATTGTATTAAATTTCTGCATTTGTGGTGGTCTTGTAATGCACCTTTTACATTTCAGATTGCCATATAAAGCCAAATGACTTTCTCAATATTTTTTGGGGTTCTTACAGGCAATTTAGTTATCTAAGTACCATATTCAGTTGATACCTTCCTTTACCAGCCCACTGTTTGTCATTCTGCTCAGATGAACGTACAGTAAACCCAACATGAGATTAATTATGTATTCATTATGTTGATGATGGTGTGAGTAAATCATTCCGTCATATGTGTGTTCTGTGTGTGTCACCAGGGCAACGTGACCTTCTCGTGCTCTGAGCCCCAGCTGGTGTCCACTACCTTCCTGAGCTCCAGCAGCAGCTTCCTGTCGCTCCCGGCCACGCTGTCTGCTTCGGGGGGCTTCGCTGTGCGTTTCCAGTTCAGAACGTGGAACCCAGATGGGCTACTGCTCTCCACCCGGCTGGCCCTGGAGCCCCAGCGACTGGAGCTGCAGATCAGCAACAGTCGGCTGCGCCTGACCCACCACATGTCAGACCAGCAGAAAGAAGAGGTCTCCACCGGTGAGGGCCAACAGCCTCCAGTCTAGCTGACCCAGACCCACTCTATGCTGGAATCAGTGGTTCTGTCTATGGGGACTCAGAGTATAAAAGGCTCATCATTCCAGTGAAACGGGCAGACAGTGAAAAACTCATCCATCATCCAGGCAGAGACCATCTGTGTTTGGTTTTGCACATTTCATATACATCATTTCTATTATCTTTTGCCACCTATAAACTCAGAGGACGCTTTATCTTCTTTGAATGGTTTGAGTTAAAATGCCATCCTTTATATCTTGTATTTTGGATGCCAGTTCTGCAGGATTGCAGTCAGACAGAAATAACATGTAGAATTACGTTGGATTGCAGAGCCCTGACTTTCAGCAGATGGCAGGCACAGAGGGAATTATAGACCTACAGAAAGACCGCCACAGCTTGGAAGCCCTTCAATATAAAGGACAATCAAAATTAATATCCCACAATCCACTGTTACTGTAGGTCTATTTTGAGTTGGCACCGACTGCCAAATCAAGGTTTCATCCAACAATAATCACCAGTACAGTCACAGCATTACGTTCTGTCCTCTGGCAATGATTTAGCTTCAATCTGACCAACCACATAGTCATTCATTTGTATTTCCATGTCCTCTTCTCTTCATAGTAAAGTGTAGTAGCACATGACCATATGTAGTTGCACATGACCAATGTCGTAGCACATGACCATAGATTACACAGCCAATGACAGGCTCTGATTTGCAATATGTAGGCCTAGCACGAACAACGTAATCTGAAATATTACCCATGTTGGAGATCACAATCCCAACAGTCCCTGAGAGAACCTGCGAGTGATGTCTGATAAGCCTGTAATAGAGATTGGTGGTGTCTCATTGAAAAGTGACGTGCACAGCAACAACACCTCGCTGTGTCCACAGGTCACAGAGTGAATGATGGACTGTGGCACTCTGCAAGTCTCAGCTCCCGAGGTCTCCAGGTCACCATGACTCTGGACAATGAGCCGTCCTCAACTATGGAGCTGGGAGACCACATGGAGGCAGGAGACAGCCTCTACTTCGGAGGTAAGGCCACACACTTGTCTGCATAACTGTCTCATGAGACCAGGTCTTGGTGGTCAGGATTTGGTGCAGCTTCTGAAGACATCATCTAAAGATGGATACAGGAAATGCAGGATGATGAAAATATGTTGATTTTGCAACAGTTTTTCAATCTGTGTCACAGGTTGTCCGTCTCTGAACGTCTCAGGCTGTGAGAACCCCACATTGGCATTCCAGGGGTGCATGCGTCTCTTCTCCATCAACAGCCAGCCCATGGACCTGAACCTGGTGCACCAAGGACGACTAGGAGACTACAAGGAGCTGCAGTTTGACACATGTAGCATCCATGACAGGTTGGACTTTAGGTTTTCTGCAGACGTTATACCAAGTAAGGTGGGGCTCCAAATGTTGGTGTGTTTGGATGAGAAACTAAAACAAAACGGCATTCATTCTCTCCACCACAGCCAATAGAGATAGCCTTACAGATAGGCTCGGCCAATTAGACCATGCAATGGAGCCTGGTACTGTAGCCTCATCATCCTGGTTGAGGGCCCTGCTAACAAGGAACACTTACAGGGAGGAGACAAACAAGAGAGCAGGCGTTTCTCCTTGTATTCACCCTGAGGGGAATCCTACCTCTGATGTCCGATCACAGCTATACCTGATTGCTCTGTTTGGAATGTGACAGATTGAAATTCTGTTGGAGTGTGTGGAACAATTACAGACGAAATGTTAGTTGATGTTAGTTAAAGCAATATAATTTGTAAAAAGAGGAAATGAGATGCTTGGTGACAACAAAACAGCTGTCTGTGTGTATTGGCTGCCTCTCATGGAGTCTTCCTCAAAGAGTACACTGAATGTGCTGTCGATTTCACTGCCATGCAATATTATTTCAGGAGGCTCGTGCAAGCAGACGGTTGGAAATGTGTCATCGTCCATCAGAGTGGCGTGTCTTGATGTAACTACCAGAACTATGCTTCATTAAAAGGATTGGAAGATTAACCTTTACGACTGCTAATCTTCTTTTCTCTGTGTCCAATCAAATTTCATGACGACAGTTTTTTGCAAGTGTTCACTTCTGTGCCGCGGCTTCTAATTTCATGACCTGTGAGGGCAGCCGTGAACACAACACTAGAAACAGTACTACGGTAATGAAACCACGGGCTTGTTACCTTATCCACGCTGCGGTCGCTCCGGTCCATAGCAATTCATCGGAGAAAGACGACAGTGTATGAAATTGTAGATGCCTGCTTGTATAGCTGCGTGCTTGAAAGCCGGGCAATTACGCAAAACTGAAGGAGGCTTGAGGAGAATACTATTAATCAGGAAATTGAGGTTAGCAGAGGAATTTCTTTGAAGCGCTGGGTGTTCAAATAACCATAAACACATGTTGTGTGTTTGATGTGATTATGCTCCCGTTTATTTTTTTCAAACATAATAACACAGTACTGTGTTTGTTTACCAGTTGCCCAAACAATCTGAGTTTGAGGGGTACCGATTAATTTGGGATTTACCGAGCGGTTGTGTAGTTCATAAATGAACAACGGCAATAGAAAAATGCACAAACTGTGTCGTCTCACCTCTTGAGTACTCGGTGTCAGACCTTGATAACGACAAATATATTGGGAGGGAGTCTCCTTAGCAGATAATGCAAGGTTCAGGATAGTAGGCCTGGACACAAACACAAATCACATTTTGACCGTCTTTACAGAAAGGATTGTGAGATCTTACAGATATGTGTTTGGGCTGTGATTGCATTTCTTTGTTTGCCAACACTTTATCCTTCGAAGACTTTTCGTTGTGTGAGTGTTTGTGTTTATTACTGGGAAAACAAGATTAGAATCTTTCAAACAAATAACTAGTAAACGTACAGTATGTCATCAATCTCTGAGATTGTAAAAAACAGATTTTGCAGTTGATTTTATACCTTTTAATTTTTTAAATAATGAACACACTGGCATTTGCTCATGCATAGTATAGATATCTTTATACATGACAACATCATGTATATTTCTGCTTTTGCCTATCTCCAGATGTCTGCCCAACTTCTGTGAACATGGAGGGCAGTGTTCCCAGTCTTGGAGCTGCTTCTACTGCGACTGCTCTGGGACAGGATACACTGGAGCCACCTGCCACAACTGTGAGTCCCCACCTGCTCTTCTTAGCTACACTATATACAGTACCTTACAGTAACACTCACCACTCCTTTCTCAAATGTGTTCTTGACAATACTGCACAATACACCCCATGACGGGATATGCACTTTATTTAAATGTATCTCACAATCACATAGAGCTGTTATCCATGTGCTGCCCTCCTTATAAAGTGTAATTCAAAGGGGTAACAACATGAGATGGTTTAAGGCCAGAGAGAACCTGTAGTGATCAGTCCCCTGACGTAACTATCTGGGCCTCAGGTCATCCCTGTTAGTGGTACATCAAGATCCTCAGTCTGACACATGGAAGTTTCTCGTCTCATCTGTCGTCTCCAGACAGATACCCTTTTCGATATTCACCACTGAGCGCTCTCAGAACCCTCTGCTCCTGAATACTGATTTCTTGTTTATTCGCCAGCGGATGCAGTGTACCTTGATATGAATGTGCACCACATGATTGAAAATGCCCCCACTTACTTCGAACATACTCTTTTTAATGTATAATGGTGTCTGGCTTTGTACCTTTTCTTAGTTACAGTATGCATATGTGTGCAATATGAAATGCAATATGGGAAGGCGACAACATTAGTATGACAAGGTCCAATTGTATTTCTATGTATTATCAATCCCCATTAGTTCCTACGTAGGCAGTAGCTACTCTTCCTGGGGTCCCCAAAAAATCAAGGCAGTTATACAATTTTCAAAACATTACAATACATTCACAACAGATTTCACAACACGTTAAGTGTTGAGCCCTCAGGCCACTACTCTACTACCACATATCTACAACACAAAATCCATGTGTATGTGTGTGTAGAGTGCATAAGGTGTTTTTTTTATCTGTTTTTTTCTTCTCCTGATTCTGCTGCTTGCATCCGTTACCTGATGTGGAAGAGTTCCATGTAGTCATGGCTCTATGTAGTACTGTGTGCGCCTTCCATAGTTTGTTCTGGATTTGGGGACTGTGAAGAGACCTCTGGTGGCATGTATTGTGGGGTATGCATGGGTGTCAGACAGCTAGGTGCATTCAACATGTCAATACCTCTCACATATACAAATAGTTGTAAAAGTCAATCTCTCCTCTACTTTGAGCCAGGAGAGACTGACATGCATATTATTAATGTTAGCTCTCCATGTACATATGAGAGCCAGCTGTGCTGCCCTGTTCTTCCCTGTTCTTCCCTGTTCTGCCCTGTTCTGCCCTGTTCTGCCCTGTTCTTCCCTGTTCTGCCCTATTCTGCCCTGTTTTGCCCTGTTCTTCCCTGTTCTGCCCTATTCTTCCCTGTGCTGCCCTGTTCTGCCCTGTTCTGCCCTGTTCTGCCCTGTCCTGCCCTGTTCTGCCCTGTTCTTCCATGTGCTGCCCTGTTCTGCCCTGTGCTGCCCTGTTCTGCCCTGTTCTGCCCTATTCTTCCCTGTTCTGCCCTGTTCTGCCCTGTTCTGCCCTGTTCTTCCCTGTTCTGCCCTGTTCTTCCCTGTTCTGCCCTGTTCTTCCCTGTTCTTTGTTGCACCTGACCATATGACTGGACAGTGTTCCAGTTGTGACAAAACTAGGGCCTAGGACCTGCCCTGTTGATATTGTTGTTAAGAAGACAGAGTAGTGCTTTATTATGGACAGTTCTTAGCTACTGTTGCATCAACATGTTTTGACCATAACAGTTTACCATCCAGGGTTACGCCAAGCAGTTTAGTCTCCTCAACTTGCTCAATTTCCACATTATTCATTACAATATGTAGTTGAGGTTTAGGATTTAGTGATTGAATTGTCCCAAATACAATGCTTTTAGGTTTTGAAATATTTAGCATTAACTTATTTCTTGCCACCAATTCTGATACTGACTGCAGCCCTTTAAGTAATTTCACTTGCTGTGGTAGCTGACATGTGTAGAGTGTAGAGTCATCACCATACATAGACACACAGGCTTTACTCAGAGCCAGTAGCAGGTCATTAGTAAAGATTGAAAAAAAGTAAGAGGCCTAGACAGCCGCCCTGGGGAATGCCTGACTACCTGGATTATGTTGGTGAGGCTTCCATTAAAGAACTCTCTGTGTTCTGTTAGACAGGTCACTCTCTACATTTTTATTTTATTTCACCTTTATTTAACCAGGTAGGCAAGTTGAGAACAAGTTCTCATTTACAATTGCGACCTGGCCAAGATAAAGCAAAGCAGTTCGACAGATACAACGACACAGAGTTACACATGGAGTAAAACAAACATACAGTCAATAATACAGTAGAAAAATAAGTCTATATACGATGTGAGCAAATTATGTAAGATAAGGGAGGTAAATGCAAAAAAAGGCCATTTACTTAGTGTTGGTAACAGGCTGATTGGTTGGCTGTTTGAGCCAGTAAAGGGTGCATTGCTATTCTTGGGTAGCGGAATTACTTTTCCTTCCCTCCAGGCCTGAGGGAACACTATTTCCTGTAGGCTAAGATTGAAGAGATCGCAAATAGGAGTGGCAATATAGTCCACTATCATCCTCAATATCGTCCACTATCATCCTCAGTAATTTTCCATCCAGATTGTCAGACCCCGGTGGCTTGTCATTGTTGATAGACAACAATACTTTTTTTCACCTCTTCCACACTCACTTTACGGAATTCAAAATGACTATGCTTGTTTTTCATAATTTGGTCAGTTATACTTGGATGTGTAGTTTCATATAAAGCATGTATAAAGCATATATATTTCTGTACCATATATTATATTTCTATCTTCAAAGGTAGATGTCTGTGTTTTAGAGTTTCTCAACTAATATCCACTCAGAACTATGGCAAATTTGCCAGCCACTTTGCAATTATGTTACATGCTAGCCAATACAATCATTTTTAAACTTTCTCATCAAATTTCTGTCAGACATTTGAGAGCATGATGTTTCCCTGTGTTCCTCTGTAGCCATTTATGAGGCATGATGTTTCCCTGTGTTCCTCTGTAGCCATCTATGAGGCATGATGTTTCCTTGTGTTCCTCTGTAGCCATCTATGAGTCATGATGTTTCCTTGTGTTCCTCTGTAGCCATCTATGAGGCATGATGTTTCCCTGTGTTCCTCTGTAGCCATCTATGAGGCATGATGTTTCCTTGTGTTCCTCTGTAGCCATCTATGAGGCATGATGTTTCCCTGTGTTCCTCTGTAGCCATCTATGAGGCATGATGTTTCCCTGTGTTCCTCTGTAGCCATCTATGAGTCATGCTGTTTCCCTGTGTTCCTCTGTAGTCATCTATGAGTCATGATGTTTCCTGTGTTCCTCTGTAGCCATCTATGAGGCATGATGTTTCCTTGTGTTCCTCTGTAGCCATCTATGAGGCATGATGTTTCCCTGTGTTCCTCTGTAGCCATCTATGAGGCATGATGTTTCCCTGTGTTCCTCTGTAGTCATCTATGAGGCATGATGTTTCCTTGTGTTCCTCTGTAGTCATCTATGAGGCATGATGTTTCCTTGTGTTCCTCTGTAGCCATCTATGAGGCATGATGTTTCCCTGTGTTCCTCTGTAGTCATCTATGAGTCATGATGTTTCCCTGTGTTCCTCTGTAGTCATCTATGAGGCATGATGTTTCCCTGTGTTCCTCTGTAGCCATTTATGAGGCATGATGTTTCCCTGTGTTCCTCTGTAGCCATTTATGAGGCATGATGTTTCCCTGTGTTCCTCTGTAGCCATCTATGAGGCATGATGTTTCCCTGTGTTCCTCTGTAGCCATCTATGAGGCATGATGTTTCCCTGTGTTCCTCTGTAGCCATCTATGAGGCATGATGTTTCCCTGTGTTCCTCTGTAGCCATCTATGAGGCATGATGTTTCCCTGTGTTCCTCTGTAGCCATCTATGAGGCATGATGTTTCCCTGTGTTCCTCTGTAGCCATCTATGAGGCATGATGTTTCCTTGTGTTCCTCTGTAGTCATTTATGAGGCATGATGTTTCCCTGTGTTCCTCTGTAGCCATTTATGCGGCATGATGTTTCCCTGTGTTCCTCTGTAGCCATCTATGAGGCATGATGTTTCCTTGTGTTCCTCTGTAGCCATTTATGAGTCATGATGTTTCCCTGTGTTCCTCTGTAGCCATCTATGAGGCATGATGTTTCCCTGTGTTCCTCTGTAGCCATCTATGAGGCATGATGTTTCCCTGTGTTCCTCTGTAGCCATCTATGAGGCATGATGTTTCCCTGTGTTCCTCTGTAGCCATCTATGAGTCATGATGTTTCCCTGTGTTCCTCTGTAGTCATCTATGAGGCATGATGTTTCCCTGTGTTCCTCTGTAGTCATATATGAGGCATGATGTTTCCTTGTGTTCCTCTGTAGTCATTTATGAGGCATGATGTTTCCCTGTGTTCCTCTGTAGCCATCTATGAGGCATGATGTTTCCCTGTGTTCCTCTGTAGCCATCTATGAGGCATGATGTTTCCTTGTGTTCCTCTGTAGTCATTTATGAGGCATGATGTTTCCCTGTGTTCCTCTGTAGCCATCTATGAGGCATGATGTTTCCCTGTGTTCCTCTGTAGCCATCTATGAGGCATGATGTTTCCCTGTGTTCCTCTGTAGCCATCTATGAGGCATCATGTGAGGCCTACCGGCTGACTGGCAGCTCCTCAGGCCTCTTCTCCATTGATCCAGATGGCAGTGGTCCATTGGGGCCCACACAGGTCTACTGCAACATGACAGGTGAGCTTCCACCGGGGCCCCCAGTTTTGGTAAAAAATATCCGATTCAGTCACTGACAGATCACATTGCTTTGACCCACAGCACAACTGACAGCCAAGCTATCATGTGGAAAATCATTAGGGTTACTCAATATGGACCTGCCCGTTGGTTACAATGAGAGCTTCAAATAAATATTTGGGTAAATCTCTGCTGTAAATAAGAACGTATTTGTGTAAAAGTGTGCAAAGTTACTCAAAAACTAAAAAAGTGGGGGAAAAAAGTGAATACACAAAATGATCAAGGCTCTGATTCAAGTCTGTGTCTCATGTCTTCAGGGCTTTAGACTTTTGACAGACGGAGTAAAGGAATGAGAGCTTGATGCCTCAACGCTGGCACTCAAGACAATATCCATTACTTGTTGTCATGAGCTTACAGCTCTGACCTTTACGGAGGTAAATGCAACATTTAAGTAATTATGGAGGTGGTTGGCTGGCTGGCTGGCTGGCTGGCTGGGTGGGTGGTTGGCTGGCCGGCTGGCTGGGTGGCTGGCTGGGTGGGTGGGTTGGTGGGTGGGTGGTTGGCTGGCCGGCTGGCTGGCCGGCTGGGTGGGTGGGTGGGTGGGTGGGTGGGTGGGTGGGTGGTTGGCTGGCCGGCTGGCTGGGTGGGTGGTTGGCTGGCCGGCTGGCTGGGTGGCTGGGTGGGTGGGTGGGTGGGTGGGTGGGTGGGTGGTTGGCTGGCCGGCTGGCTGGGTGGGTGGGTGGTTGGCTGGCCGGCTGGCTGGGTGGCTGGCTGGGTGGGTGGTTGGCTGGCCGGCTGGCTGGGTGGCTGGCTGGCTGCCTGTTGATAGTCTGGCTCAAGATCACAATGTTTGCCTTTTTTTTGCCCTCCACAAATCCTAATAATTTTGCATTGAGGCACCTCAGGTTGACCTCAATTAAAGAATCTATTAGAGATGTAAATAACTCTCAGCTTGACAACCTGGGATGTGAATAATCACAAAGTGGAAGAGGATTTTCTCTCAGGCAAGGTAAACACCAATTCCCCCATAGTACATCAAATGGGGGGATGGTAATGAATAGAGGTTCTCACCTCATTGAATCATGCAAACTATTCACACTTGGTTAGAGAGCCTACAGAAAGTTTTATGTTTGACTGTGGATTACTGTACATGCAGGAAGCCCATTTTTAATCAACCTAATCATTAATTCAACATGTTTATTTGGATATTGGCTTGTACTAAGTCAAAGCTTGTGAATGTATCCAAGGTTTTATAATCAAAAGGTTCACAATGATACAACCAACCGGCTCTGCACATCATTTACAGCATGTTACAGGTCAAAATGTCTTCAGGTTTGTGTTTTGTTCTATGTTGTGTTGTAGAGAACAAGGTGTGGACAGTAGTGATCCACAACAGCACAGATCCAGTCAGGGTCCAGGGTTCTACACTACAGAATCCCTACATTATGAAGTTTAACTACAGCGCCTCACCTGAACAACTGATGGCCCTCGTGTCCAGGTCAGAGCAATGTCAACAGGAAGTTATGTACAGCTGTAGGAAGTCCCGCCTCTTCAACACCAGAGGTGAGTTGGGTTGATGGCATCCTGTTCATCTTATAAAGTCAAACTTAGACATGTTCCCAGATGGACCTGTTCCATAATATGACTGGTTAGTATTCTAAGAATGAACCTGACTCTGACCTGAGTGTGTGAATATACGCTCAATCCTCTAAACATTGATCCCATTATCTTGCAATAACTTGAAAGGCTACCGCCCAGCATGTTTCTGAGCATCAATCTTCAATTGCTTTGAGAGCAAACGGTCTCCCAGGCATCCCACATTTGCTCCTAAATCATGAAACATTCATGAAGTTCTGAATTCCCTGATTCCCTGGCTGTCATGTGTGCGCAAACAAACAAGTTAATTTTCACAGTGGATCAATAAGAGACAGGAAACAAGTCATGTCATGGGCTATATATGAACAGTGTCAGATGGAACATGAATACTGTAGGTTGTTTTCTGCTGGCTGTCGTGCTTCAACACATATATTCTCTCTATTGAAGATCAATGATGTTCAGCCCCTCTGTCATACACAGCATGTTACTTAGCTGTTCAATAAATATAGCGATCAATAATTGTTAATTATTAGACCAATTTGGCAAATGGATTTATGTAAATTTGCATGATTTAAAAAGTGTATTTTTGTGAACTCATACATCACAGCGTAATGAATGTGTAACCTGCACGCATTAATGGAATATGGTTCACATTAGTTTAATATGTTTGATTGTTATTAATTTGTTTGTCATTTTCATTTGTTTAATTATGTTTCTGTAGTGTCGGGCACAGGCAACAGCTGCAGCTTGTAATATGACAAGAAAAGGCCAATTAGCATCCACAATGACACTGTAATTTTGACTCGTCTTCTCGATTCATTATACCGTTTCATCTACAGGGCATTCGGAAAGTATTCAGACCCCTTGATTTTATCCACATTTTGGTACGTTACAGCCTTATTCTAAAATTGATTAAATTCTTATTTTTCCTCATAAATCTACACACTCCTTAATGATAAATGCAAAACATGTTTCCAGAAATTAGCAAATGTTTTAAAAATAAAAAACTGAAATATTACATTTACATCAGTATTCATACCCTTTACTCAGTACTTTGTTGAATCACCTGGCAGTGATTACAGCCTCGAGTATTCTTGGGTATGACGCTACAAGCTTGGCACACCTGTATTTGTGGAGTCCCATTCTTCTCTGCAGATCCTCTCAAGCTCTGTCAGGTTGGATGGGGAGCGTTGCTGCACAGCTATTTTCAGGTCTCTCAAAGATGTTCGATCGGGTTCAAGTCCGGGCTCTGCGTGGGCCACTCAAGGACATTCAGAGACTCCTGCGTTGTCTTAGCTGTGTGCTTAGGGTCGTTGTCCTGTTGGAAGGTGAATCTTCGCCTCAGCCTGGGGAGGTTTTCATCAAGGATCTCTCAGTACTTTGTTCCGTTCATCCTTTCCTGGATCCTGACTAGTCTCCAAGCCCCTGCTGCTGAAAAACATCTCAGCATGATGCTGCCACCACCATGCTTCACCGTAGGGATGGTGCCAAAGAGTTCAATCTTGGTTTCATCTTGCTTCTCATGGTCTGAGACGCTTTAGGTGCCTTTTGGCAAACTCCAAGCGGGCTGTCATGTGCCTTTTTACTGAAGAATGCCTTCCATCTAGCCACTCTACCACAAAGGCCTGATTGGTGGAGTGCTGCAGAGATGGTTGTCCTTCTAGAAGGTTCCATGTTGTGTTGATAGAAGCCTATATCTATACAGATAACTGAGAGGATACTTCCTGCTGGCCTGTAGTGTCTTTCAGGCAGAGTCATGTTGTGTTGATAGAAGCCTATATCTATGCAGAGAACTGAGAGGATACTTCCTGCAGGCCTGTAGTGTCTCTCAGGCAGAGTCATGTTGTGGGACAGAAGACTGTAGCAGGGCCACTTACAGATGCTCCAGGAAATTAGCCCTGCGAGTCTAACTGACATCACTGAGGACTCATTGACACAATGCCATGGGATACCAAAAGATGCCCAGGGCTCTAATCACATTCACTGTGCAGATTCTGTTTCTCTACATGTGGACCTAATTGTAATCCTGTGACTGGTCCAGATGGCAGCCCTCTGTCCTGGTGGGTGGACCAGGGTGGAGAGAGACGGACCTACTGGGGAGGCTTCCTGCCAGGTGTTCAGCAGTGCTCCTGCAGCCTGGAGGAGAACTGCATGGACATGAACTACTTCTGCAACTGTGATGCCGACACCGACTCATGGTAACTAGGCAAATATGTCTCTCTGTGTATCTACTGGGCTGTTCATTGATCAATATAAAGGCTGGACGGACCTTTGCGTTTGTCTTTTTGATCATAATGAAAATGTTTTTGGCGCATTACTTACTTTCCATATAGAACTTTAAATACAGGGATATCTTCATCACAATTCAACTGCTGGAAAACATTTACTATACGAAGGTAGAAATCACTATAAAACATATTCAACTGCAGTTCTTATGATAATATTCTTAATTACATAATTTGTTTTAAACTAGAATTCTGTTGTGTACATTATTTTTTAAACATTTATTCTCACCCTGTGTTCCCCCATGTAATTTTGCATTTGGGGAACCTAATTTGCATATCTCCTGAGATACAGTCCAGACCTTGATCATCTCATCTTTATATGGTTTATTCTGAAGTTTCAATGCTGACTGAGGATTGGATTAGTTTATCAGTAGTGAAATTAAGAGGCTTCTCTCTCTCTGTCTATTGCAGGGCTAATGACACAGGAGTACTTTCTTACAAAGAGCACTTACCAGTGAGTGAGATCGTGATTGGAGACACCAACAGAACTGGCTCTGAGGCGCTCTACAGAATCGGCCCGCTTCGTTGTTATGGCGACAGTAGGTGAACTGTTTTATTTTGTAACATTTTTATCTTACAGATGGTTCCTTTGAACATCCTTGTTTTTCCAGGCAAAATGCTGAGTAACTATTGACTGTGTTCAAACTTAGAAAATACGTGTATTTCCTGTTTTCTAGAGTCTGTGTGGAATGCAGCGTCCTTCTACCAGGAGTCATCCTACCTGCACTTCCCCACCCTCCAGGCAGAGCTCAGCGCTGACATCTCCTTCTACTTTAAGACCAGCGCTCCCTCAGGAGTCTTCCTGGAGAACGTGGGCCTCAAGGACTTCATCAGAGTGGAGCTCAGCTGTGAGTTTGTTAGCCGTACTCGCACGCACGCACACACACACACACACACACACACACACACACACACACACACACACACACACACACACACACACACACACACACACACACACACACACACACACACACACACACCAGGATCCATTTGGAGGAGGCCAGTGGTTTGAAATCATAAATATTATGTTTTCTGATGAAAGCACTTCCCAGATACAGTAGCCTACATTTGACATGCAGCTAGAAAAATGTGCAAGATGTCCTGACCTGCGCTGCATAATGTAATACTAATGACACACACAGTGCTCTGTTATCAAGATGTCACTCCTGACCTGCGCTGCATAATGTAATACTAATGACACACACAGTGCTCTGTTATCAAGATGTCACTCCTGACCTGCGCTGCATAATGTAATACTAATGACACACACAGTGCTCTGTTATCAAGATGTCACTCCTGACCTGCGCTGCATAATGTAATACTAATGACACACACAGTGCTCTGTTATCAAGATGTCACTCCTGACCTGCGCTGCATAATGTAATACTAATGACACACACAGTGCTCTGTTATCAAGATGTCACTCCTGACCTGCGCTCCATACTTTAATACTAATGACACACACAGTGCTCTGTTATCAAGATGTCACTCCTGACCTGCGCTGCATAATGTAATACTAATGACACACACAGTGCTCTGTTATCAAGATGTCACTCCTGACCTGCGCTGCATAATGTAATACTAATGACACACACAGTGCTCTGTTATCAAGATGTCACTCCTGACCTGCGCTCCATACTTTAATACTAATGACAAACACAGTGCTCTGTTATCAAGCTGTCAAGCCTCTAATAACATTTTCCTTGGCAGCCATGTAAACAGCGGCTGTTGAAGAAAATAATGATCAAACTTCATTGTGAATGTACTGGCTAGCACCGTCTTGAGTTCAAAATGAGTCTGTAAAAGCTTATCTTGAAGTCTTTCGTAATGTTCCATTTGGAGCTCTGAAATAAGTGCAGCATGTATATGCATATATAATATGACTGTAAGGTACTGTGGGTGGTTGGATGGATGGATGGAGACGTAGGATGAGGTTGGGGGTGGAGGCTCACTTCTTTTTATGTATTTTATTTACATACAGGTGGATGCTATCTTTTCAATTATATTAATTTGTGTATTGCACCTATAGCCCCCGCCTCCCCCCAACAAGAAAATAACAAATTGTGTAAAGATTTGGTCACAAATAAAGCCTTTGAAGATCAATGCATCACATTTGTATCTCATCGACATAGAACGAAATGGTGTCCCATAGAAAAGAGGAGTCTCAGATTCTACTACTGACCTGAATGACTGTCAGCTTGTGTCCCCGTTCTGTTCCCCCAGCTCCGTTCGCAGTGACGTTCTCCTTTGATGTGGGAAACGGGCCGGTGGTCCAGGCCATTAAGTCCCACATGCCCCTGAATGACAGGCAGTGGCACTATGTGAGGGCGGAGCGCAGCGTGAAGGAGGCCTCCCTGCAGGTGGACCAGCTACCCCTGCGCTTCCTGGAAGCTCCATCTGAGGGCCACCTCCGCCTCCGGCTCAACAGCCAGCTGTTTGTGGGTAGGACCAGCCTCATAGTATCAGTCTCATCAGCCAGCTGTGTGTTGGTAGGGCTGGCCTCATAGCCTCAGTCTCATCAGCCAGCTGTGTGTTGGTAGGGCTGGCCTCAAAGTCTCAGTCTCATCAGCCAGCTGTGTGTTGGTAGGGCTGGCCTCAAAGTCTCAGTCTCATCAGCCAGCTGTGTGTTGGTAGAGCTGGCCTCATAGAATTAGTTTCATCTGCCAACTGTGTGTTGGTAGAGCTAGGGTGAACAGCCCCTCTGTGGATTAATATGTACATAGAGCAGTTCTAAATGTGTTACCATATAAACCATATAAATTAGTTGTATTTTCAAATACAAAGCAAGTACTTTTATTTATGTGGTCTCTGTTTCAATCCCTGGCATCTCCACCATTGTTTGGCTCCCGAGTGGCGCAGCGGTTTAAGACACTGCATATGCCGTCACTGTAGTCCCTGATTGGAATCCAGGCTGCATCACTTCCTGGAAGTCCCATTGGGTGGCACACAATTGGCCCAGCGTCAATTATTTTTTTCCCTTTATTTAACTAGGCAAGTCAGTTAAAAACAAACTCTTATTCCTAGGCCGTTTCAATGACGGGGCAGAACGACAGATTTGTACCTTGTCAGCTCGGGGATATGAACTTGCAACCTTTCGGTTACTAGTCCAACGCTCTAACCACTAGGCTATTTGAACCCAGGTCTGGTTGTAAACATTGTAACAGGCATTATGAACTAGTTATAACCTGTCGTCCCTCCTCCAGAGGGAACAGCAGCTAGTACTCAGTAGAATGTGATGCGTTATATACTAATTGTGTTATAACACTGTAATAAACATATGAACTAGTTATAACCTGTCGTCCCTCCTCCAGGGGGAACAGCAGCTAGTACTCAGTAGAATGTGATGCGTTATATACTAATTGTGTTATAACACTGTAATAAACATATGAACTAGTTATAACCTATCTTCCCTCCTCCAGGGGGAACAGCAGCTAGTACTCAGTAGAATGTGATGCTTTATATACTAATTGTGTTATAACACTGTAATAAACATATGAACTAGTTATAACCTGTCGTCCCTCCTCCAGGGGGAACGGCGGCTAGGCAGAGGGGCTTCTTGGGTTGCATCAGAACTCTGACTATAAACGGTGTGACCTTTAACCTGGAGGAGCGGGCTAAGATGACCCCGGGGGTGAGCGCTGGCTGCCCCGGCCACTGCAGTGGCTCCAGCAGTCTCTGCCACAACAGCGGGAGGTGCATTGAGAAGAACAGCGGCTACATCTGTGACTGCTCTCAGTCTGCCTATGGGGGGCCCTCCTGCAAGGAAGGTGTGAAACGCATAGTAACTCCATCACAGAGGTTAAGGGGTTGATTTAGCTGTAATGTTGTTTCATCTATTCATTCTGATGCTGAATCTATGATTCTAACCTTTAACTTCAAGTGTACGTACAAAACATGCACTTCCAGTTTGTATAGTATCATTTCTAACAGCTGGGGGAAAGTTCCCTCGCCAAGTGCAATCTGCTGCAGTCAGGAGAAGTTCCCTCGCCAAGTGCAATCTGCTGCAGTCAGGAGAAGTTCCCTCGCCAAGTGCAATCTGCTGCAGTCAGGAGAAGTTCCCTCGCCAAGTGCAATCTGCTGCAGTCAGGAGAAGTTCCCTCGCCAAGTGCAATCTGCTGCAGTCAGGAGAAGTTGACTAACATAGAGCTGTGTCACGACAGCCCTTTTACAGAAATCTAACATCGCTCAGAGGTGATGAAAACCTTGAATATTTAGTGTTTTCAAGTGAAATATTCGATGCCAGCAAAGATCTTAGGCCAAAGATCTTATCAAGATCTTATCCTCAGTCCTAATGTTCACTTGCTCTTGAAGTATTGAAGTAGAGGTGTTGAGATCAGTGGCAGAGTGCAGATTGGAGTCCATCTGAAGAAGAGATCAAAGAGGGATGAGATGAGATGACAGATCCTTCATCCTCCGCTGTCTTTGGTCTGTCTCTGCTCTCACATTCACACTAATCTAGGCCTCCATTATCATGGAGCAGACAAGCCTGAAATATTCCACTGGTCTGAAATACAATAGTCTCACTTTGATCCAATCCCACTACCGTAGCATCTGGAACACAGAACTTACACAATATTGTTATTTTTTAAAACGTTTTTCTTTTTACTTTTAGATGGCCATAAACATATTAGCAGAATGGCAGATGCTATTTAAGTTGCTGCCTCTGGGGTAGTTACTGTAGCATGATGGCTAGCAACAAGTAAGAGAGGACCATATTGTGCTGGACTGTCACCCATGATAAAATACATTACCTAACCCATGCTCTCTCTCCCTGTCCCTACAGAGGTGTCTGTGTCGTTTAACAGAGAGTCGTCGGTGACCTACACCTTCCAGGAGCCTTTCTCTGTGATGCAGAATAGGAGCTTCCAGGCCTCCAGTGTCTACAGAGGGAACAGCAGGGCCAGAGAGAACATGGCTTTCATCTTCATGACCACACAGAGCCCTGCCATGCTGCTCACTGTCAGCACCTTCAGCCAGCAGTACATAGCAGTCATCCTGGCACGCAACGGTAGGGACACGTCTAGGATTATCAAGGTAGGCTTCAACCCTTTGAATTCACAGTTTAACCCAGCTTGTGTTGTGGTCTACAGGGAGTCTACAGATCTGGTACCATCTCCATGTGGACAGGAGGCCAGATGTGTTCAGTCCCAGACCCTCCAGCCTGGCAGACGGACACCTCCACCGTATCAGAATCCACCGTGAGGGAAAAGACGTCTACCTACAGGTGAGCAAAGGATAAATATGGGATTTTTACAACAAATGGGATTCCTACATTTGATGTATGAAATAGAAATGTAGGAACAGAAGAGGGTGAGGAGCAGGGGAGGGAGAATAAGGTGAGGAGCAGGAGAGAGTGAAGAGGGTGAGGAGCAGGGGAGAGAGAATAGGGTGAGGAGCAGGGGAGAGAGAAGAGGGTGAGGAGCAGGGGAGAGAGAATAGGGTGAGGAGCAGGGGAGAGAGAATAGGGTGAGGAGCAGGGGAGAGTGAAGAGGGTGAGGAGCAGGGGAGAGAGAATAGGATGAGGAGCAGGGGAGAGAGAATAGCGTGAGGAGAAGGGGAGAGTGAAGAGGGTGAGGAGCAGGGGAGAGAGAATAGGGTGAGGAGCAGGGGAGAGAGAATAGGGTGAGGAGCAGGGGAGAGAGAACCGGGTGAGGAGCAGGTGAGATAGAAGAGGGTGAGAAGCAGGGGAGAGAGAAGAGGGTGAGGAGTAGGTGGTGAAGAGGGTGAGGAGTAGGGGGTGAAGAGGGTGAGGAGTATGGCAGTGAAGAGGGTGAGGAGTAGGGGGTGAAGAGGGTGAGGAGTAGGGGTGAAGAGGGTGAGGAGCAGAGGAGAGAGAAGAGGGTGAGGAGCAGGGGAGAGAGAATAGGGTGAGGAACAGTAGAGATTGAGGAGGGTGAGGAGCAGGGGAGAGATAAGAGTGTGAGGAGCAGGGGAGATAGAAGAGGGTGAGAAGCAGGGGAGAGACAAGAGGGTGAGGAGTAGGGGGTGAAGAGGGTGAGGAGTAGGGGGTGAAGAGGGTGAGGAGTAGGGCGGTGAAGAGGGTGAGGAGAAGGGGATGAAGAGGGTGAGGAGCAGGAGGGTGAAGAGTGTGAGGAGTAGGCTAGTGAAGAGTGTGAGGAGTAGGGGGTGAGGAGGGTGAGGAGTAGGGGGTGAAGAGGGTGAGGAGTAGGGGGTGAAGAGGGTGAGGAGTAGGGAATGAAGAGGGTGAGGAGCAGGAGGGTGAAGAGTGTGAGGAGTAGGCCAGTGAAGAGTGTGAGGAGTAGGGGGTGAGGAGGGTGAGGAGTAGGGGGTGAAGAGGGTGAGGAGTAGGGCGGTGAAGAGGGCGAGGAGTAGGGGGTGAAGAGGGTGAGGAGAAGGGGATGAAGAGGGTGAGGAGTAGGGGGTGAAAAGGGTGAGGAGTAGGGCGGTGAAGAGGGTGAGGAGCAGGGGGTGAAGAGGGTGAGGAGCAGGGGTGAAGAGGGTGAGGAGTAGGGGGTGAAGAGGGTGAGGAGTAGGGGGTGAAGAGGGTGAGGAGTAGGGGATGAAGAGGGTGAGGAGCAGGAGGGTGAAGAGTGTGAGGAGTAGGGTTGTGAAGAGTGTGAGGAGAAGGGGGTGAGGAGGGTGAGGAGTAGGGGGTGAAGAGGGTGAGGTGTAGGGGGTGAAGAGTGTGAGGAGTAGGCTAGTGAAGAGTGTGAGGAGTAGGGGGTGAGGAGGGTGAGGAGTAGGGGGTGAAGAGGGTGAGGAGTAGGGGGTGAAGAGGGTGAGGAGTAGGGTGGTGAAGAGGGTGAGGAGTAGGCTAGTGAAGAGTGTGAGGAGTAGGGGATGAAGAGGGTGAGGAGTAGGGCGGTGAAGAGGGTGAGGAGTAGGGGGTGAAGAGGGTGAGGAGTAGGGGGTGAAGAGGGTGAGAAGTAGGGCGGTGAAGAGGGTGAGGAGCAGGGGGTGAAGAGGGTGAGGAGTAGGGGGTGAAGAGGGTGAGGAGCAGGAGGGTGAAGAGTGTGAGGAGCAGGAGGGTGAAGACTGTGAGGAGTAGGGGGTGAGGAGGGTGAGGAGTAGGGGTTGAAGAGGGTGAGTAGTAGGGGATGAAGAGGGTGAGGAGCAGGAGGGTGAAGAGTGTGAGGAGTAGGCTAGTGAAGAGTGTGAGGAGTAGGGGGTGAGGAGGGTGAGGAGTAGGGCGGTGAAGAGGGTGAGGAGCAGGGGGTGAAGAGGGTGAGGAGTAGGGGGTGAAGAGGGTGAGGAGTAGGGGGTGAAGAGGGTGAGGAGTAGGGCGGTGAAGAGGGTGAGGAGCAGGGGGTGAAGAGGGTGAGGAGTAGGGGGTGAAGAGGGTGAGGAGCAGGAGGGTGAAGAGTGTGAGGAGCAGGAGGGTGAAGACTGTGAGGAGTAGGGGTTGAAGAGGGTGAGGAGTAGGGGATGAAGAGGGTGAGGAGCAGGAGGGTGAAGAGTGTGAGGAGTAGGCTAGTGAAGAGTGTGAGGAGTAGGGGGTGAGGAGGGTGAGGAGTAGGGGGTGAAGAGGGTGAGGAGTAGGGGGTGAAGAGGGTGAGGAGTAGGGTGGTGAAGAGGGTGAGGAGTAGGCTAGTGAAGAGTGTGAGGAGTAGGGGATGAAGAGGGTGAGGAGTAGGGCGGTGAAGAGGGTGAGGAGTAGGGGGTGAAGAGGGTGAGGAGTAGGGGGTGAAGAAGGTGAGGAGTAGGGCGGTGAAGAGGGTGAGGAGCAGGGGGTGAAGAGGGTGAGGAGTAGGGGGTGAAGAGGGTGAGGAGCAGGAGGGTGAAGAGTGTGAGGAGCAGGAGGGTGAAGACTGTGAGGAGTAGGGGGTGAGGAGGGTGAGGAGTAGGGGTTGAAGAGGGTGAGTAGTAGGGGATGAAGAGGGTGAGGAGCAGGAGGGTGAAGAGTGTGAGGAGTAGGCTAGTGAAGAGTGTGAGGAGTAGGGGGTGAAGAGGGTGAGGAGTAGGGGGTGAAGAGGGTGAGGAGTAGGGGGTGAAGAGGGTGAGGAGTAGGGGGTGAAGAGGGTGAGGAGTAGGGGGTGAAGAGGGTGAGGAGCAGAGGAGAGAGAAGAGGGTGAGGAGCAGGGGAGAGAGAATAGGGTGAGGAACAGTAGAGATTGAGGAGGGTGAGGAGCAGGGGAGAGAGAAGAGTGTGAGGAGCAGGGGAGATAGAAGAGGGTGAGAAGCAGGGGAGAGACAAGAGGGTGAGGAGTAGGGGGTGAAGAGGGTGAGGAGTAGGGGGTGAAGTGGGTAAGGAGTAGGGCGGTGAAGAGGGTGAGGAGTAGGGGATGAAGAGGGTGAGGAGCAGGAGGGTGAAGAGTGTGAGGAGTAGGCTAGTGAAGAGTGTGAGGAGTAGGGGGTGAGGAGGGTGAGGAGTAGGGGTGAAGAGGGTGAGGAGTAGGGGCGGTGAAGAGGGCGAGGAGTAGGGGGTGAAGAGGGTGAGGAGTAGGGGATGAAGAGGGTGAGGAGTAGGGGGTGAAGAGGGTGAGGAGTAGGGCGGTGAAGAGGGTGAGGAGCAGGGGGTGAAGAGGGTGAGGAGCAGGGGGTGAAGAGGGTGAGGAGTAGGGGGTGAAGAGGGTGAGGAGTAGGGGATGAAGAGGGTGAGGAGCAGGAGGGTGAAGAGTGTGAGGAGTAGGCTTGTGAAGAGTGTGAGGAGTAGGGGGTGAGGAGGGTGAGGAGTAGGGGGTGAAGAGGGTGAGGTGTAGGGGGTGAAGAGTGTGAGGAGTAGGCTAGTGAAGAGTGTGAGGAGTGGGGGGTGAAGAGGGTGAGGAGTAGGGGGTGAAGAGGGT
Source organism: Oncorhynchus keta (assembly GCF_023373465.1). NCBI lineage: Eukaryota > Metazoa > Chordata > Actinopteri > Salmoniformes > Salmonidae > Oncorhynchus > Oncorhynchus keta. Next base: position 43,381,448 of record NC_068427.1, on the reverse strand, counting down.
GAGGAGTAGGGCGGTGAAGAGGGTGAGGAGTAGGGGTTGAAGAGGGTGAGGAGTAGGGGGTGAAGAGGGTGAGGAGCAGGGGGGTGAAGAGTGTGAGGAGTAGGCTAGTGAAGAGTGTGAGGAGTAGGGGTGAGGAGGGTGAGGAGTAGGGGGTGAAGAGGGTGAGGAGTAGGGGGTGAAGAGGGTGAGGAGTAGGGGGTGAAGAGGGTGAGGAGTAGGGGGTGAAGAGGGTGAGGAGTAGGGGGTGAAGAGGGTGAGGAGTAGGGTGTGAAGAGGGTGAGGAGTAGGGTGTGAAGAGGGTGAGGAGTAGGCTAGTGAAGAGTGTGAGGAGTAGGCTAGTGAAGAGTGTGAGGAGTAGGCTAGTGAAGAGTGGGAGGAGTAGGCTAGTGAAGAGTGTGAGGAGTAGGGGGTGAAGGGTGTGAGGAGTAGGGGGTGAAGAGTGTGAGGATTAGGGGGTGAAGAGGTTGAGGAGTAGGGGGTGAAGAGGGTGAGGAGTGCAATATTGAGCAAATTTGGCATTTATCCATTTTTTTGCATTACGAGTTAACTGGAGAGGGTGAGGAGTAGGGGGTGAAGAGGGTGAGGAGCAGGGCGGTGAAGAGGGTGAGGAGCAGGGCGGTGAAGAGGGTGAGGAGTAGGAGGGTGAGGAGCAGGAGAGTGAGGAGCAGGGCGTGAAGAGGGTGAGGAGCAGGAGGGTTGTGTTTGTTCTTCACACCTCCATGTCCTTTTTTCCCTATCCACTAGATTGACAAGGACATGAACCTAAAGTACAGCCTGTCATCAGACACAGAGTTCATCTCCATCAAATCACTGACCTTGGGGAAGGTCACAGGTGAGCCCACCAGAGAAATGAGGACGTGTTTGTTGAGGTAGTTTGAAATGATTAAATGACTGGAGGCTACAGTCATGGTTTTTACTGTAAATGAACAGCCTTCCACAGTGCAGGGCTTAGAAGAATCAGTCTTTGCAATTAAGGCAAAGCTTGTAAGCTGGAAGAGCTAGACGAGTCGTGTCTATGATATAACTTGATATAGACAATCTAAGCACTAGATTTGGTCAAATAATCACTTCTCGCATCTGATCTAGATTTGACAGGCTGATTCGGAGGGTTGTCAGCCACCCCACCAGGACATGGTATCTGTCTAATAATCTGTTTCACATATTGCACGCATCACAAATCTTGGGAGTATTGTACTCAAGGTTATCACTTCAAACATTAGTCAGGAGATAAATGGAACTGTTAAGTAAAGCAAGCGTAATTTATCTAACACAGAGATTCACAATAGTTTAGGGAACGAGTAAATCTATGCTAATTGACAACATCATTTGCATTTCAAAACAAATGTATTCATTTTATCATTAAGGTACTGCGGATCTCCTATGGGATGAGGATGCATATATGTACGAATAGATGCTGCCTTTAAGACATTGATCGTTGACGATGTATTAGATATTTAGAAGGATTGAATCAAAAATACTAAACATAGGCAGGCCTAAGCATCAATCATTTTAAATGGTTTCCAATTTTTCATCAAACTCATGAAAAGTCATGAAAGTAAAGTTAAACACACAAAATCTAAACCACATTATGTAAATCTGGGTTATTGTATACAGGACAAAACATCCATTCCCTCTAGAGTATGCCTGTTCTATCTTTCACACATACTGTATTCAAATGACTCCAGCACAGCACAACAGCATCCACTACTTACAATGTGTTTTCTGCAGGATGAAAGGAAATACATTTTTGGCTGGGTTATGTCTCCTAGGGATCTATTAAGTCAAAAGGAATGCTGCAGCACCACCAACAAAGACCAATGATGAACATGGTGGCGATGATCATCGTTAAACTTTTTGGGGTCAATTACACTACTTCCTGTACAGTAAATTGCCCCCTATGGGAAGTATGGTAATTATAGATTTCAAACCAAATAGAGACAATATTACTTTAAAGGGAAGAAGCTGTTGAATGTTGACCCTCGTGGTCTGATTGGCTCCATTATATTTAAATATCTAATATCTTTAGACAAATTACAAGCACACACTGATCTCTCTTGTATCTTATGCCCATCTACTCTTGTCCTTAACACAAATCAAAATAGCAAATTGCTTTCAGAGCTCGTATCTGTGATTTAATGATATTCAAGTGCTCTAAGCAGCCAGCATCCTATCGACATATTTGGCAGTTGTTATGATTCATTTACTGCAAATGCTGAGAAATCTTTAAATGAATTTATTGTCCTTGACTAATCTGTACCCCCAGCACATTGACTCGGTACCTCCTGCACATAGCCTCGATATTGTTATTTTATTGTTGCTTTTTTTACTTTAGTTTATTTAGTAAATATTTTCTTAACTTATTTTTATTAAAACTGCACTGTTGGAATACCTGTTGTATTCAGCGCATGTGAACAATTACACTTTGGACTTGATTTTAGTGGAGCTCTAATTGGATTTGGATAAAAGCGTCTGCTAAATGGCATATATTATAGAGTTCATATGTATTTACCGACTGTCTCATTAAACACAACAAGCAGGGACAATTGACATACAGTCTCAAGAGGGCCTGTTCAGTGGTTCATGCTATCTCACATTGACAAAGAGAGAGATTGCTTTGAGGGATGCTACTCAACATGTGCGTTAGTCAAGGTGAGATACTGATGTCGTTGTGGACGTTGGATTGCTTTATTACCATTCTGATTAATCAGGTAAATCTGTGAGTTTGATTAGTACCTTCCTTGTTGTTTACATAGTTGACACTATGGATGAGGAAGTGATGCGGGCAGGATCTAAGGGCTTCATTGGCTGCCTGTCCTCAGTCCAGTTCAATCACATGGCTCCACTGAAGGCAGCGCTACTGAACCGTGCCAGCTCATTGGTCAGCGTACGGGGTCACTTGGTGGAGTCTAACTGTGGTGCGCTGGCTGATTCAACAATATTTCACTCTCAGTCAGGTGAGGAATGTAGAATGTATTCAGAATATACTGTATTTCCGTGGACGATGTCGTCTAACATTTTAATATTGTACACTGTCAACACCGAAGCCGGGATAGAGTTTTCAGTCTACAGATTCTTCCATTGTCACAATGACGGTTCCCAAGGGAACGTTGCTCATTGTTTTATGTCGGTCCCCTGTCCTCAAACAAATGACAGATCAATGATGTAATACATTCCTCATGATGTCACCGCACTCTCTTCCCTCTTCCGGTAGATCATTCAGAGACAGTCGGCAGAGGCAGGGGGCCATTAAGGAACGCTTCACAAAGCAACTATGCGGTAATTGGAGGTGAGATTTCCAATTCAGAGTTGTTAAAGTGCTCAATTGCCAAAGTCAGTGTCCTGTGAAATGAGCCCCGGCTATCTCTGCCTCTTGCTCTCTCCTCAGACGTTTTCTTGGAATAATGTGTGTCTGTCAGGACAGGATAACATGGCACAATTTAGACATTTCCAGCACTGGAGAGACTTCCAAAGTAATTACCCAGAAGGGCTGTTATTTGCACTGTAAAGTAAGTCTAGGTCCAAAAGGCTCATTAACAGCTTCTACCCCCAAGCCATAAGACTGCTGAACAGTTAATCAAATGGCCACTCAGACACTCCTTATCTATGCATAGTCACTTTACAAATGACCTCGACTAACCTGTACCCCTGCACATTAACTCAGTACCGGTACCCCCTTTATATAGCCTCGTTATTGGTATGTATATATCTTGTTACTTTATTTATTTATTTTTTACTTTAGTTTATTTATTTAGTAAATATTTTCTTAACTCTTTCTTGAACTGCATTGTTGGTTATGGGCTTGTAAGTAAGCTTTTCACGGGTAAGGTCTACTACACCTGTTGTATTCGGCGCATGTGACATACAATTTGATTTGATTTAAAAGGTCTTATGAATTGACTTTAAGTCAGATATGTTTGTAGATAATGAAGCTAATGGATAAAAAAAAGGGAAAAATGAAGACCATTCCTAATTAAATTTGGGAACGCTTGGGAACCTGTCGTAATATGGTCATGACTCATATTTAGATCTGTTATGACATATACTGCATTATTTTATGGCTGGTTATGACACCTACATAAGAGTGTCAAAACCCACAAAATCTACCACACAAGGCAAAACAATCCATTACACCATCGTCTACTTGTAAACAGTGTGTTTATCTTATAGAACTTTTTCTGTTATTGACCATATTAAGTTATCATTGTAATTGCGCACACATTGATGTCAGACATGCACATACCCCAATGCTCTGTTGCTGATGACTGGGATGAATGCAGGAGCAGATTTCAGGAGCAGGACAAGACACCCTCTTTGTGACTGATGACTGACATTAGGGCATGTACGTAATAGGTCCATCTTAAATGTAAATGTAAATGATTATGATGGTCATAGTGCTTCATGATAGTGTCATAAAGTGTGTTTTCTTAGTCAAAATAAAGTGACACAGGATGGTCATAATGCTTCATGATGGTGTCATAAAGTGTGTTTTCTACAAGTTTTTCAAAATACAATGAAAAAAAAACATGACTGTAAAGAATTAATTACAACATCAAGGATTTAACTCCTAAATTGTATTTTTTATTCAAATCTGTTTTTTTTCCCTGTGAAGAAGGTTCCTTTCATTTGAAAGTTTGTTTCTGCAGCCTCCCTCAAGGTCTTCACCTCCACTCCTGGATGCAGTAGATGCTATACTAAGTAAAGACAGAAATTAGAATAGAGTATGCTACAATGCAGTGACACCACTAAAGAAAGCTGAAAACTAAAACGTTATACCAAATATATTATGGCAATAGCAAACACTTTCACACATTATCAAATACATTACAATCCAGTTTTCTCAATGTTTTCATAACATAGCTAAAGCTAGCTGTCAACTATTCATGTAGCTAGCTAGCTAACAGTTAGCTACCATCTAGTTAACTGGTCACCAACGGGTCGATCACGATTGACTGGTTGAGCTCCAAGGCATTCCTTGTCGATTACCAAACATTTCTGTGAAAACCCAAAGATAAGCCGTGCGTTCCTATTTCTTTAATTTGTGTCGTGCCGGGTATAAAACGTGTTCCCGTTTTGAACCGTCTCATATGTCTCAAGGCACAAACTCAGCCTTCCCGTTGGGGAGCAATTCAAGTGCACTATAGGCCTTCTACTGGCCAATTGGATGGCTCAGATTATTGTGTCTGCAGTAACGTAGCAGGCGTAAAAAGAAAGCTACAGCAAAGTTGATGTGAGATTTCTAAACTTTTAGAGACTGTCAACAATTACAACAAAGAGCTGCTGTTTTTACGAGTGAGTTCGTATTTACGTTTTTATTCAGCACTGTCAACACTTTCTATTCAACACTTTTATACTCCATAAAAATCTACCTTCACACTACTTCCACTTGCACTACAACAAGCACTGCAGCTGCAATGAATGAGTTGGAAAGTGTATCGATGAGCTTGCGTTATTTTTAGCAGCTTTGGTATTTTTTTTAAATTGAGGAATATTTAATTTTCTCTGATCATCAAATCAAATCAAATCATAGGAGAAACAACATGAATTTGTGCATGAAGCAGAAATAATACAGTACAACTCTAGTTTTGTTAACAGCTGGAAGATGGTGTCCCTATTTGGTCATTGAGGAAAGGGAGAGCAAAGGGTGTTGAGAGGTGGACCCTGCTGGCTTCTTCCTCCGCTGAGACTGACCATCAGATAAAGGCTCCATCAGCGCGTAAATGTAAGCTCACCTAGGGCTGTGGTGGTCGTGCAAATAACTGTGGTAATTGACAATTAATTCACATCAACATAAACAATTTGACATGCACTTGATAATATTCCCACCCATCAAGATTAATTTGTATTTATAATGGCCCACAAAAAACATAATCTGTAGCCTGCAATCGAATAGGGATGTTACGTGTGGTTACCTCTTTAATATGTAAGCATAGGCAGTGTGTCCATAATGCTATGGGAAGCTAAACTTTTGCTAATGTAAATTCAGTTAAATTGCCAAAATGATATAGCCGAATTCGCTTTCTCCTGTCTATACAGAAATAATTGCAATTGTTAATAAATTGGCTACTTAAGCATGATTTGGCCACAGAGGATCATTAGCTTCTTCTTTGTTTTATTAAATCGTATTGCCTACAGTCAGAAGGAAAAACGGTGCACGCAATTTGGGGAGATTATTGTGTTGCGACTGTCTGTGAAAAGTAGAGGACAAGCCAGGCATATTGAAATATTTCAAAATACAATCTCAGGGAAACCTAGTTTGGAAATCAAATGGTTATTGCTGTAAAGAGAGGAAAATGAAAACCTAATCTTTCTGTTATCAAAATCTTATTTGCACCAGCAGAGAGCATTGGCAATATCTCCGCTGAGTGTGCCACTGTGCATATTCACTACTTATCATTGTTGGGTCAGTGCTACTTAAAAGTTTGTTGTTTGACAATCATTTCCTCCTCCAGTTTAGATGGACGTCATATTATATTTGTGACTCTCCTTCTCGTAGGCCTATTATATGGGCAGCGTTGTTTTATTGATCTGCTTGTCGTTGTCAGCAGAGTAGGCTTCCCTGTAATGTGTCATATTAAAAAAGATGCGGCTAATGTCTCCAGTCATATAAAATGTTGTAGTACTCCATGAAATGGGGTTATGAAAGGCCACATTTTTCCAATGCAAATAAAGAAGAAACGTATCTGTGTCACGGTCGTTAGAATAACTGGACCAAAGCTCAGCGTGATCTGGGTTCCACATCTTTTTATTACTAGGTGAAACTGACAGCAAAACAAAACAATAAATAACACAACGAAACGTGAAGCTGCTATAGTGCTCACAGGCAACTATACAATGTCAAGATCCCACAAAGGGGAAATGGCTGCCTAAAGCTGCCTCTGATTGGGAACCATACCAGGCCTACATAGAAATATAATGACCTAGATGACCCACCCTCGTCACACCTCAACCTAACCAATGTAACAGTATAATTTTAAACCGTCCCCTCGCCCATACCCGGGCGCGAACCAGGGACCTTCTGCACACATCAACAACAGTCACCCACGAAGCATCGTTACCCATCGCTCCACAAAAGCCGCGGCCCTTGCAGAGCAAGGGGAACTACTACTTCAAGGTCTCAGAGCAAGTGACGTAACCGATTGAAACGCTATTTAGCGCGCACCGCTAACTAAGCTAGCCGTTTCACATCCGTTACACCAACATAGAGAATAAAAGCTCTCTATGGTCAGGGCGTGACAATCTGATACATAGCCTAGGCCTACTCTATGCTACATGCCTCATCCATGCTTTTTTTGTGAACAGTGATTGATTTAGATTATTAGCCTAAATTATGACTATACAATCTACTCATCACATTACGAATAGTAGACTATCTTACATAAGTCTGCAAACGCGATGATGCATAGATTGCTTTATTATCAAGGTAAAAAAAAAAAAATGTTTGTTTTAACACGTTGTAAAGCGGATTAATGTGCTTCATTTTAAGAATTGAGCAAGAAATACGGGGGGCATGATCATTCTGTAATCGTCTTTTAAAAAGTGTCTAGGCAAAACTCTTCTGTTTATTATTACGGGTTATTATATACTGTAAGCCATATGGGCCTATCACGTACATGACCACATGTCAGTCATAAGTCCCAAAAAGGGTGTTTTGTCCTGCTCCGATATTCATCCCCGTCAACACAGCACTGGGCTAGGCACATGTTTGACATCAGTGTGTGCACAATTACAATGGTATTAAAATGGCCCGTTTTGAGAAATGTTATATAACATATTATTTATAAGTAGAATGGAATGGTTTGCCTTGTGTGGTAGGATTTGTGGGCTTTGACACTCTTATGTAGGTGTCATAAGCAGCCATAAAATATTGCAATATGTCACAACACGTCTAAATGTGTGTCATGACCATATCATGACAGCGTTGTGACAGATAATGTCAGCTCTTATGAAATATTATGACATGGTGTTCTGACACTAAGTGCCAAATAAAGTGTTACTGTAAATTCTTGAAGTGTAAGAATCATATTTGGCAAGGGATTTTAAGTTTTAGCTCACAATTATCTCAGTGCCAGTTACATTAATATGAAATGTACTTTTTCTGAGTCTAAACAGCTAAATTAATAAATACTTAATAAATAATATAGAAATCTGTCAAATCCTCACAACTGAAAGAACTTCCTCTGTAGTCCACTAAAGATCTTCCTCTGTAGTCCACTAAAGAACTTATTCTGTAGTCCACTAAAGAACTTATTATATAGTCCACTAAAGAACTTATTCTGTAGTCCACTAAATAACTTATTATATAGTCCACTAAAGAAGTTATTATATAGTCCACTAAAGAACTTATTATATAGTCCACTAAAGAAGTTATTATATAGTCCACTAAAGAAGTTATTATATCGTCCACTAAAGAACTTATTATATAGTCCACTAAAGAAGTTATTATATAGTCCACTAAAGAAGTTATTATATCGTCCACTAAAGAACTTATTATATAGTCCACTAAAGAACTTATTATATAGTCCACTAAAGAACTTATTATATAGTCCACTAAAGAACTTATTCTGTAGTCCACTAAAGAACTTATTATATAGTCCACTAAAGAACTTATTCTGTAGTCCACTAAATAACTTATTATATAGTCCACTAAAGAACTTATTATGTAGTCCACTAAAGAACTTATTTTATAGTCCACTAAATAACTTATTATATAGTCCACTAAAGAACTTATTATATAGTCCACTAAATAACTTATTATATAGTCCACTAAAGAACTTATTATATAGTCCACTAAAGAACTTATTATATAGTCCACTAAAGAACTTATTATATAGTCCACTAAAGAACTTATTCTGTAGTCCACTAAAGAACTTCCTCTGTTGTCCACTAAAGAACTTCCTCTGTAGTCCACTAAAGAACTTCCTCTGTAGTCCACTAAAGAACTTCCTCTGTTGTCCACTAAAGAACTTCCTCTGTAGTCCACTAAAGAACTTCCTCTGTAGTCCACTAAAGAACTTCCTCTGTAGTTCACTAAAGAATTTCCTCTGTAGTCCACTAAAGAACTTCCTCTGTAGTCCACTAAAGAACTTCCTCTGTAGTCCAATAAAGATGGCTGCCCTTGCTCCCCAGCAGGTGTGGTGTCAGCAGTAGTCTTCATCACTCTGTGTGTAGTGGCGGTGATGACCCGTTTCCTGTACCAGCACCGGCAGGCCCAGAGAGACGCCAGCATCAAGGAGAAGGAGCACCCGACTAACCTGGAAACAGCCTACCGGAGAGAAGCATCCTACCGTGCAGAACCAGCCTACCGGACAGAGTTCCACCTCCATGACTGTCATAGCTCCACCCTCAATGACAACAGGGAGTACTACATCTGAACACCTGTGTCCCAGTCCCCTGGTCATCAGGGAAGGCCTCTCCTCTGAAAGTGGATTGGGAGGTGGAGATGTCACTGCAGAATTCCGGACAAGAAAATGGCCAAGAGTCCGAGCCCAGAACCCTTCTCCAGGGATTCTGCTCGGGAATTTGCCCACTGTCCGATTATTACAAAACATGTATGTAGTGGACTACACGTTTAGCAGGTGTTTAGGGCTGTAGGTGTATCATGTGGTCGGTAAAACTGTCAGACAATATGGAGCGAATATGCAGGTGTGTTTTCAGAACAATCTCTCAACCAGCGGAGGAAAGGACCGAGACAAAGAAGGAAAGGAACCATGAGAACATTGAATGTCACCTGTCACACCGTCTGAATGTGTCGCACAAACTCCTGAAGACATCATTCTTCTTGTGACCCCCAATATTCTTCAAGATTTTCCACATCGTTCTGTGGAATGTCCTAAATGACATCTGAAAGATGTTGGTCAAGCATGTAAGTGAACTGTGAACTCTGCCTTGTGGCAATGACCGAACATTGAAATGAGAGAATGAAAGAATGAAGGACTTTACTGCCTTCTGTTAGAGTGCCTCTTCATGCTGTTTTAACCTCCTTTTTTCTAAACCCTTTAGATCTTTGTTTAAATTAATTAGTGTTCATTTGTGTTTCCTTTATGCGCTAAGGGAATCATAGATCTGAACCTGAACCACCTGTACTGTAATCATCATCTATTCAAATCTATAACAAATGGATGGTGTAATTTGGTGTATTACACAATGCTGTAATTTATCTAAGTAATGTTTCAAAGATGGATAATGCTCAAAGGTGAAACATTTTGCTGTAAAGTAGAAAGATGAGTTTGTTCCGCCAGGTAAAGTCACTGATGTATATGTTTCACACAACAACAACAAAAAGACTAAACATAACAGCCTGATAGGGCCAGATCCTATCCTTTAGAGAAATGCCTGTGACTGGAATTTACCTTAACACATCTGCCATTTTAATCAATGTATGGTTGTGATAAAGTTCAAGTCACAAAGGTGTGTATGAAGAGAGGATCTCTAATCAGGTTTTTCTGATTATAACAATATTTGAAATTGATTTACCTTTAACTTATTTATGTTGTGTATAGTTTCAGTTGTACAGATATATTGTATAGATGTATATTTATTAATAAATTGAAGACTTTATTAATTATATGTTGTAACGTGGCTTATTCCCATTCCTTGTAATTAGTTCAGTTGACTGTGATGTCAATTAAAATTCTGAGCTTTGCAAGTCAATCCGATCTACCCGAAATATAGTAACTTACATTGAAAATGTGTTGATTGTAAAAATCAATGTCCAATGTATGATTTAAAATGCCCTGTGTCCTCATCTAAACTCTCGTGATCCTTCAGGCAAATTTACATGCTCAATAGAGGTATGATACAGTCAGTTGGAAATAGAACAATACAATGAGTCATCTTAAATGTCACTGTGGATGTAAAAGAATCCCCGAGTTCAAACACCACTCTATTGATGCACCAACCTTAAAAATACATCACTTTCTCTTTCGAAGAGCGGGGATAGAGTGCAGTCTGAAACCATAGAATACTCATCTGACTTCTGACTGCTAGTTCGGCAGCGTCTGCCACTCTTTCAGCATGGGGGAAGCACGCCTCTGTTTCATGCAGAGAATCAGAGCAGTTATTCCACTTTCGGGAGAAATGGTAACGCTGATTATAAACGCAACCTGTACAGTGTTGGTCCCACATTTCATGAACGTGGGACGCACAATAAGCTTATTTCTCAACTTTTGTGCACAAATTTGTTTACATCCCTGATAGCAAGCATTGCTCCTTTGCGAATATCATCCATCCACCTGACAGGTGTGGCATATCAAGAAGATGATTAAACAGCTTGAACATTACACAGTTGCACCTTGTGCCACAGTTGCACCACAGTTCCAACGTGCCACAGTGTCTCAAGTTTTCAGGGATTATTCATTTGACATGCTGATTGCAAAAATGTCCACCAGAGCTGTTATCAGAGAATTTAATGTTAATTTCTCTACCATAATCTGCCTCCAATGTCGTTTTAGAGAATTTGGCAGTACGCCCAACCGGCCTCACAACCGCAGTCCCACGTGTATGGCGTCGTGTGGGTGAGTGGCTTGTTGATATCAACGTTGTGAATAGAGTGACCCATGGTCGTGGTGGAGTTATGGTTTGGGCAGGTGTAAGCAATTTCTTTTTTTCTTTTTTTTATTGTACCTTTATTTAACTAGGCAAATTCAGTGGCACAGCTGTCTAAGGCACTGCATCTCAGTGCTAGCAGTGTTTTTAAAGGTAATTGTGACCAACAGATGCATATCTGTATTCCCAGTCATGTGAAGTTCATAGATTAGGGCCTAATGAGTTGATTTCAATTGACTGATTTCCTTATTTGAACTGTAGCTCAGGAAGATATTTGAAATTGTTGCATGTTGCGTTTATATTTTTGTTCGGTATATGTTAATTGCATGCAAATTAAGGTTGATTCACAACCACACCTGCAACAGAAGCACAATTTGGGCCTTGGATTTGCAGGTGGAGGACTTCTGTGAGGAGAGGAGCAGCTCTACTGCTTTAAGGAGATATCTGAAACACAGTTTCCAAATGCTGACTACACCAGCCACGCGCTTGCGTCCACCTGATTTTTGTCCATCCTCACCAGATGGAATTATGACACTCAGGATTTAATATCAAAACCAACTGTGAACAAACTATATTAATTTGGGAGCAGGTCGAAACAGGCATGAAACATTCATGGACATTTAGCTCGCTAGCTATTGCTAGTTAGTTTGTCCTGGGAGATGGGTAGTCATTTTACCTGACACGCGTACAGTATGGTCCTCTTTGTATCTGGTTCCAGGTATATATGTTTCTCTACTCCAATGATTAATTCACAGATAAAAAGGGAAACCTAGTCAGTTATCTTTAATTATTCTCACCTTCTTGGTCTTTCAAGTATCCACGTGGGTCTGTATCTTCCTGATATCCAATAGAGGACTTGCAGAACGGCTCAAACAGAACCCAGTTATATTTGAGCTCCTAGCTACACAGATACTCATTCACATGAGAGCAGTGTGGGTTTGTTTTCTTAAAGAATGCAATGCTTTCCGGTGAGGTTTGCATGGGCTACCCAGTATTCATCAAAGAATAGCCTATCCAATTATTTCAGATATTGCAGAAAGGCTTTAATTAGACTTTTTGTGATTCCTTAGTAAAAGGGAGTTCTGAAATCAGAAGACATGTTATGTTAACCAAGACACATTAAACCAATAATAGTTACTGTTTCAAACATTAACTTCAGCGCTGCACAGGTGCTTGAATCGTCTTTTGTCTTTTTAGTGAAATAAACATAGTCGTTTTTGTAATGTTGTGGTTTTTGTAATGTTATGGTTTCTTTGACATTGTGGTTTCTTTAACGTTGTGGTTTCTTTAATGTTGTGGTTTCTTTAACTTTGTGGTTTTTGTAATGTTGTGGTTTCTTTAACGTTGTGGTTTCTTTAACGTTGTGGTTTCTTTAACGTTGTGGTTTCTTTAACTTTGTGGTTTCTTTAACGTTGTGGTTTCTTTAACGTTGTGGTTTCTTTAACGTTGTGGTTTCTTTAACGTTGTGGTTTCTTTAACGTTGTGGTTTCTTTTAATGTTGTGGTTTCTTTAATGTTGTGGTTTCTTTAACGTTGTGGTTTCTTTTAATGTTGTGGTTTCTTTAATGTTGTGGTTTCTTTAACGTTGTGGTTTCTTTAATGTTGTGGTTTCTTTTAATGTTGTGGTTTTTGTAATGTTGTGGTTTTTGTAATGTTGTGGTTTTTGTAATGTTATGGTTTCTTTGACATTGTGGTTTCTTTGACTTTGTGGTTTCTTTAACGTTGTGGTTTCTTTAATAATGTTGTGGTTTCTTTACCTTTGTGGTTTTTGTAATGTTGTGGTTTCTTTAACGTTGTGGTTTCTTTAATGTTGTGGTTTCTTTAACGTTGTGGTTTCTTTTAATGTTGTGGTTTCTTTAACGTTGTGGTTTCTTTAATGTTGTGGTTTCTTTAATGTTGTGGTTTCTTTTAATGTTGTGGTTTCTTTAACGTTGTGGTTTCTTTAACGTTGTGGTTTCTTTAATGTTGTGGTTTCTTTAACGTTGTGGTTTCTTTAACGTTGTGGTTTCTTTAACGTTGTGGTTTCTTTAATGTTGTGGTTTCTTTTAATGTTGTGGTTTTTGTAATGTTGTGGTTTTTCTAATGTTGTGGTTTTTGTAATGTTATGGTTTCTTTGACATTGTGGTTTCTTTAACGTTGTGGTTTCTTTAATGTTGTGGTTTCTTTAACTTTGTGGTTTTTGTAATGTTGTGGTTTCTTTTAATGTTGTGGTTTTTGTAATGTTGTGGTTTTTGTAATGTTATGGTATTTGTAATGTTGTGGTTTTTGTAACGTTGTGGTATTTGTAATGTTGTGGTTTTTGTAATGTTGTGGTTTTTGTAACGTTGTGGTTTTTGGAATGTTGTGGTTTTTGTAACGTTGTGGTTTTTATGACGTTGTGGTATTTGTAATGTTGTGGTTTTTGTAACGTTGTGGTTTTTGGAATGTTGTGGTTTCTTTAACGTTGTGGTTTCTTTAACGTTGTGGTTTCTTTAACGTTGTGGTTTCTTTAATGTTGTGGTTTCTTTAACGTTGTGGTTTCTTTTAATGTTGTGGTTTTTGTAATGTTGTGGTTTTTGTAATGTTGTGGTTTTTGTAATGTTATGGTTTCTTTGACATTGTGGTTTCTTTAACGTTGTGGTTTCTTTAATGTTGTGGTTTCTTTAACTTTGTGGTTTTTGTAATGTTGTGGTTTCTTTTAATGTTGTGGTTTTTGTAATGTTGTGGTTTTTGTAATGTTGTGGTATTTGTAATGTTGTGGTTTTTGTAACGTTGTGGTTTTTGTAACGTTGTGGTATTTGTAATGTTGTGGTTTTTGTAACGTTGTGGTTTTTGGAATGTTGTGGTCTTTGTAACGTTGTGGTTTTTATGACGTTGTGGTATTTGTAATGTTGTGGTTTTTGTAACGTTGTGGTTTTTGGAATGTTGTGGTTTTTGTAACGTTGTGGTTTTTGTAACGTTGTGGTATTTGTAATGTTGTGGTTTTTGTAACGTTGTGGTTTTTGGAATGTTGTGTTTTTTGTAACGTTGTGGTTTTTGTAATGTTGTGGTTTTTGTAATGTTGTGGTATTTGTAATGTTGTGGTATTTGTAACGTTGTGGTTTTTGTAATGTTGTGGTATTTGTAACGTTGTGGTTTTTGGAATGTTGTGGTTTTTGTAACGTTGTGGTATTTGTAACGTTGTGGTTTTTGTAACGTTGTGGTTTCTTTAACGTTGTGGTTTCTTTAACGTTGTGGTTTCTTTAATGTTGTGGTTTCTTTAACGTTGTGGTTTCTTTAACGTTGTGGTTTCTTTAACGTTGTGGTTTCATTAACATTTCTTTAACACAAGAAGTCAGAGGATGCTCTTTATTTTATTTTTTTATTCTTTTATTTTACCTTTATTTAACTAGGCAAGTCAATTAAGAACAAATTCTTATTTTCAATGACGGCCTAGGAACAGTGGGTTAACTGCCTGTTCAGGGGCAGAACGACAGATTTGTACCTTGTCAGCTCGGGGATTTGAACTTGCAACCTTCCGGTTACTAGCCCAATGCTCAAACAACTAGGCTACCCTGCCGTCCCGCTCTGCATGGATCTGAAGATTAACATGTAATAGGCATGACACCCATTTGTGTACTCATAGGCAAAACCATACTTTCAGTTCACATTTGTTAGACTGGGACAGCAGGTTAGATAAACTGGGACCAGTACACAGTATGCACATTTACATCACAATTTGGCACAGTGCATTATTTAACATCAAAAGGAAAAAAAAGCTCCCCTATGACATTATGCTAATGAAGTGATGTGATTTTGATCACATGGTTTCTCTGCAAGGGATTAGTAACAATAGTTTAGATTTTCTCTCGTCAGACCAAGGTCAGACCAAGAAATAAATGCGTCAGGATTACGCTGTTCCAGTTTATAAGATGTCCCACTCTTTCTGAATTCCCCCTTTATGTCAAGCCAAAGCTCTCAACCATGTCAGCCCGCTCTTAATTTCTATTCAGTTCGACACTCCAGAAATTGTGTGAGAACCGTGCATAAGTTAATCAAGATGAAAGTTGGGCTGTGTTGGGATAATAAATTGAGAGATCTGTCATTCATTCAATGATTGATTTGGTCAAGAGAGATCTCAAGATGCGTTAGTGCTGAACATGGTCCTTTAGGGATTTATTCAATCAGATCCTTTTTAGCCGACGTCCACATAGCAGTCGTTTTGGCAGTTGTTTTGGCAGTGTTGGAGGTGAAACTAAATTAGAGATGTCAAGTCTACAAGCGGCTCAATTTGAGCGTAATTATTTCTATATAACACACTTTCTCATTCTGGACTTCTAACGCAAGTGGAACTGGTGTGGTTTCTTGACAAGTGATCGCAAGAACAGCTGCTCAGCGATTTTTAACGGATCCAATGCAGTTACACCTCCGACACTGCCCGCCCCCCAGAAATCTGCTATGTGGCTGTCTGCTATCCCCGGTTATGCTTGATCTAATTAACATTTGCACGCAAAGCAGCAACTTTAATGTCTCCCAGAATGGACAAACCAAGTATAAATAACATGCTGGTGTGTGTATAGTTCCTCTTGGGGGGAGTGTATACACCCCCAAAAAAGATGACTTCTTAACATTGGCATGTAAGAGACATAGAAAGAGGCAGTATGGACGTCAAATTTTAGGACAGCATAGAAGCATTCAGAAATACGGGAACCAGTAACAGACAGGTGAGGATACCCACTTTACCCAATCAGTAATGATTTAATTTTACCTTTATTTTACTAGGCAAGTCAGTTAAGAACAAATTCTTATTTTCAATGACGGCTTAGGAACAGTGGGTTAACTGCCTGTTCAGGGGCAGAACGACAGATTTGTACCTTGTCAGCTCGGGGGTTTGAAATTGCAACCTTCCGGTTACTAGTCCAACGCTCTAACCACTAGGCTACCCTGCCACCCCATGATGCACCAATTACCTGTAAATACCTAACAGGTTCTAATTACCTGTAAAAACCTAACAGGTAAAACATTTATTGGACACATACACATGTTTATCAGATGTTATTGCGAGTGTAGCGAAATGCTTGTGTTTCGAGCTCCAAAGGTGCAGTAATATGTAACAATACACACATCTAAAAGTAAAAGAATGGAATTAAGAAATATATAACTTATTTCCGGCTGTATGTAATAACTCAAAACAAATCCTGGGCTAATAATGTAAGAAATAACACACCAAATTAAAAATATGTCAAAGTTGCTTAGGAGCTAGAAGCAGAGCTGCCGGCACCACCTTGTCATCTTCATGTGACTGGCGTAGATTGCCTATGCTTTGTGTTTTGATCAGCGAACAGATGACCAGAGGATCAGGTCTAATGAGGTTAAGTTGTCTGATAATGGAAATTCATTCCATTAAAAAAAAAGCTATAATGCCCTTTTACGTCAACTCCTCTTCCACATGGATACAGTAAAACGAGCCCAATATAACAGTGATCTTGTTTCACATACTGTAAGTTAATATTATAAGGTAAATGCAATGGACAGTCTGAAATAGAATTGTACAGCATAGCCAAGTGTTTCACTACCCTAGTCCTTGAAACACCCCTAACAGTACACATTTTTATTGTAACTGTGAACAAGCACACGATTCAACTTGTCAACTAATCATCAAGCCCTCAAATGAGTATGGGCATAGGCCTGACAACTTTCTCAATGATAGCCAGGCATTATGCACAGTGATGTGTACTTATGAACAACTAATAGTCAGTCAAATTTCGTCAAAATATCTTAACAAACAAAAACACATGCCATTCCTGATAATGGCAAGATGGCGCCGAAAGAGATGGTCGCCTTGCTTCAAGTCCTTAGGAAACTATGCAGTATTTTGTTTTTTTATGTGTTATTTCTTACATTGTTAGCCCAAAAAATCTTAAAACAAACAATACACAAAACAAAGTCTCCGCAGAAGAGGTAGACGGAGCGGCCTCCTGGTCAGGATTCAAAGGCAATAACACAAAATTAGGGCAAGAGTTGCCTTCCAGAGAGACATCAGAGATTGTAACATTCTCTGTTTCACGGAAACATGGCTCACTTGGGATATGTTGTCGGTACAGCCACCAGGTTTCTTCATGCATCGCACCGACAGAAAGAAACATCTCTCTGGGAACAAGAAGGGTGGGGGTGTATGCTTCATGATTACAACATACAGGAAACTCAAGTCCTTCTGTTCACCTGACCTAGAATTCCTTACAATCAAATGCCGACCATACTATCTCCCAAGAGAATTCTTGTCAGTGATCATCACAACTGTGTATATACCCACTCAAGGAACTTCACTGGACTCTATGTTAAATGGAAACCTTACGTCCTGAGGCTGCATTTATTGTAGCTGGGGATTGTAACAAAGCAAATTTGAGAACAAGGCTACCTAAATTCTATAAGCATATTGATTGCAGCACTCGCGCGTGCAATACACTGGACCACTGCTACTCTACCTTCCGCAATGAATACAAGGCCCTCCCTTCGGCAAATCCGACCACGACCCCATCTTGCTCCTACCGTCCTACAGGCAGAAACTCAAACAGGATGTACCTGTGACTAGAACCATTCAACACTGGTCTGACCAATTGGAATCCATGCTTCAAGATTGTTTTGATCAAGCAGTTTGGGAAATGTTCCGGGCAGCCTCAGAGAATAGCGTTGATCTACACGCTGACTTGGTGAGTGAGTTGTACTCACTGTGACTATTAAAACCTACTCTAACCACAAACCATGGATGGATGGCGTTATTCACACAAAACTGAAATTGTGATTTAACCATGGAAAGAGGACTGGGAATATTGCCGAATTTAAACAGTGTAATTATTCCCTCCGCAAGGCAATCAAACAAGCGAAAAGTCAGTATAGAGACAAAGTGGAGTCGCAATTCAACGGCTCAGACACAAGACGTATGTGGCAGGGTCTGCAGGCAATTATGGACTACAAAAAGAAAACCAGCAACGTCACGGACACAATGTACTGCTTCCAGACAAAACACTAAACTAAACACCTTCTTTGCCCGCTTTGAGGATAATACAGTGTCGCTAACAAGGACTGCACCCCCCTCCTTATCCGTGGCCAACGTGAGTAAGACATTTAAACATGTTAACCCTTGCAAGGCTGCTGGCCCAGACGGGATCCCTAGCGGCGTCCTCAGAGCATGCTCAGACCAGCTGGCTGGAATGTTTACCGACATTCAGTCACTCCCTGTCCCAGTCTGCTGTCCCCACATGATTCAAGATGGCCACCATTGTTCCTGTACCCAAGAAGGCAAACGTAACTGAACTAAATGACTATCGCCCCGTAGCACTCACTTCTGTCATCATGAAGTGCTTTGAGAGACAAGTCAAGGATCATATCACCTCCACCTTACCGGCCAGCCTTGATCCACTTCAGTTTGCATACCGCCCCAACAGGTCCACAGACGATGCAATCTCCATCACACTGCACACTGCCCTATCCCTTCTGAACAAGAGGAATACCTATGTACGAATGCTGTTCATTGACTACAGCTCAGCATTCAACACCATAGTACCATACAAGCTCATCATTAAGCTGGAGGCCCTGGGTCTCAACCCCACCCTGTGTAATTGGGTCCTCGACTTTCTGACGGGCCGCCCCAAGGTGGTGAATGTAGGAAACAAAATCACCACAAGGTTGTGTGCTCAGCCCCCTCCGGTACTCCCTGTTCACCCATGACTGCGTGGCCATGCATGCTTCCAACTCAATCATCAAGTTGCAGACGACACAACAGTAGTAGGCTTGATTACCAACAACGACGAGACAGCCTACAGGGAGGAGGTGAGGGCACCCGGCGCATGGTGTCAGGAAAACAACCTTTCGCTCAACGTCAACAAAACAAAGGGGATGATTGTGGACTTCAGGAAACAGCAGAGGGAACACCCCCCTATCCATATTCAATGGACAGTAGTGGAGAAGGTGAAACATTTTAAGTTCCTCTGTCACGCCTTTTTCTTAGTATTTTGTGTTTTCTTTTATTATTTGTTCAGGCCAGGGTGTGACATGGGTTTATTGTATTGTCGTATTGGGGTTTTTGTAGGCATTGGGATTGTGGTTGATTAGAGGTGTGTCTAGTATAGGCTTGGCTGCCTGAGGCGGTTCTCAATCAGAGTCAGGTGATTCTTGTTGTCTCTGATGGGGAACCGTATTTAGGTAGCCGGGGTTTCACTGTGTATTTCGTGGGTGAGTGTTCCTGTCTCTGTGTAGTTTCACCAGATAGGCTGTAATTAGGTTTCACGTTCCGTTTTGTTGTTTTGTATTTGTATCAGTTATTTCATGTACCGCGATTCATTCATTAAAGACATGAGTAACCACCACGCTGCATTTCGGTCCGACTCTCTTTCAACAAACGAAGAACGCCGTTACATCCTCGGTGTACACATCACAGACAAACTGAAATGGTCCAACCACACAGACAGTGTGGTGAAGAAGGCGCGACAGAGCCTCTTGAATCTCAGGAGGCTAAAGAAATGTGGCTTGTCACCTAAAAACTTGACAAGCTTTTACACCGCCCCCCACCCCAAGGCTCTCCAGAGGGTGGTGAGGTCTGCATAATGCGTCACCAGGGGGAAACTACCAGCCCTCCAGGACACCTACAGCACCCAATGTCACAGGAAGGCCAAAAAGATCATCAAGGACAGCAACCACCCGAACCACTGCCTGTTCACCCTGCTTCCGTCCAGAAGGAGAGGTCAGTACAGAAGTATCAAAACAAGACAAAAAAAGATAAGGGAAAACAAGACAACACAAATGGAAGGAGCCAGAACCGGCTGATACCCCAATATACACTGGAAGGGGGAGAGGTTAGTGGAGGAGTGGTCGGAGCGAGTTCTGGGCCATCTCTGCCCAGTGCACGAACGCTGCCCACTCCCCCGGCCGGTCCTGGCAATAGAACCTCAGAAACCTACCCACATCCTGGTTCACTCTCTCCACCTGCCCATTACTCTCTGGGTGAAAACCCGAGGTAAGGCTGACTGAGACCCACAGAAATTCCATGAATGCCCTCCAGATGCTCATCGTGAATTGGGGACCCCGATCAGACACTATATCCTCAGGCATCTCATAGTGCCTAAAGACGTGTGTAAACAAGGCCTTTGCAGTCTGTAGGGCAGTAGGGAGACCAGGCAAAGGGAGGAGACGAAAGGACTTAGAAAAACGAACCACAACGACCAGGATCATGGTGTTACCCTATGAGGGAGGAAGATCGGTCAGGAAATCAACTGACAGGTGCGACCACGGCCGTTGTGGAACGGGTAAGGGTTGTAACTTACCTCGGTGCAGGTGCCTAGGAGCCTTGCACTGGGCGCACACTGAGCAGGAGGAAACATAAACGTCCTTAGCCAAAGTGGGCCACCAGTACTTCCCACTAAGACAGCGCACCGTCCAACCGATACCAGGATGACCAGAGGAGGGTGACGTGTGGGCCCAATAGATCAGCCGGTCGCGGACAGCAGACGGAACGTACAGACACCCAGCTGGACACTGGAGGGAGCGGGTCTGTACGTAACGCCTGCTCAATGTCCAGCTCCCTTACGACCGGAGCTACCAGGCTGGAGGCCAGGAGTATGGGAGTATGACCCATGAGCCGCTCCTCTGTGTCATACAGCCGGGACAGTGTGTCTGCCTTCACATTTTGGGAACTTGGTCTGTAGAACAGGGTAAACACAAAACGGGTTAAAAAAAACATGGCCCACCTTGCCTGACGAGGATTCAGTCTCCTCATTGCCCGGATGTACTCCAGGTTGTGGTGGTCAGTCCAGATGAGAAAATGGTGTTTAGCCCCCTCAAGCCAATGTCTCTACGCCTTCAAGGCTTTCACCACAGCCAACAACTCCCGGTCCCCCACATCATAGTTCATAGTGACCAAAAGCCCTGTCCGCCTCAGCTGCCCACTGCAAACGTACAGGACCCCCCTTCAGCAGTGAGGTAATGGAAGCTGCCACCTGGCCAAAAACCCGGGATAAACCTCCAGTAGTAATTGGCAAACCCTAAAAACCGCTGCCTCTCCTCTACCGTGGTGGGAGTCGGTCAATTACGCACGGCTGAAATGCAGTCACTCTCCATCTCCACCACTGATGTGAAAATGCGGTACCCTAGGAAGGAGACGGCCTGCTGGAAGAACAAGCATTTTTCAGCCTTGACGTACAGATCATGCTCCAACAATCGTCCAAGCACCCTACGCACCAGGGACACATGCTCGGCGTGTGTAGTGGAGTATATCAGAATGTCATCAATATGCACCACTACACCCTGCCTGTGCAGGTCCCTGAAAATCTTGTCTACAAAGGCTTAGAAAATTGATGGAGCATTCATCAACCCATACGGCATGCCGAGGTACTGAACGCCGTCTTCCACCAAGTTGTACGCACTCCTGAGATCTAGTGTCGTGAAGAAGCACGCCCCGTGCATTGACTCAATCGCTGTGGCGATGAGTGGTAGCGGGTAACTATACCTACCTCGATAGTCAATACACGGGCGCAGACCTCCCTCCTTCTTCACAAAAAATAAACTTGAGGATGCGGGTGAAGTGGATGACTGAATGTACCCCTGACGCAGGGATTCGGAGACATATGTTTCCATAACCACCGTCTCCGCCTGTGACAGGGGATACACGTGACTCCTGGGAAGTGCGTTCCATTGCCACGAAACAGTGGGATCATGACAGACTAACCAGGGTAGGCCTAGCACCATGGGAAACGCAGGAGAGTCAATAAGGAAGAGACTGATTCTCTCCTTATGACCCTCTTGCGTCACCATGCCCAGGGGCGTGGTGACACAAAGACCTCCCTAATCAACCCGGACCCTAATGGTCGACTGTCTAGGGCGTGAACTGGGAAGGGCATATCCACTGGAACAATGGGGATCCCTAATCTATGGGCAAATGATCTGTCAAGGAAATTCCCAGCTGCGCCTAAATCGAAGAGCGCCTTATGCAGGGAAAACTCAGGAAAAGTAACGTTCAAAAACATGTGGGCAACAGAGAGCTCTGGGTGAGCATGGTGCCGGCTCACCTGGGGTGACACGAGAGTGTCCTGCCTGCTGCCTCGACTCCCAGAAGAAACTCCCCAGCACCGACCGGCAGTGTGCCCTCTGCGGCCACAGATGGTACCTAAAACGGAACCTCCTCCGGTCTGCCTAAGCGAAGCACCTCCCAACTCCATGGGCGTCAGAGCGGTGGTACTGGGGGATGGAACCCTGGCCCTGATTTGGACGTCCGCGGGTAGCCAACAGGTTATCCAACCAAATGGACAGGTCCACCAGCTGATCGAAAGTGAGGGTGGTGTCCCTGCAGGCCATCTCCCGATGGACGTCCTCACACAAACTGCAACGATAGTGGTTGATCAGGGCCATATCGTTCCATCCCACACCAGCGGCCAGCGGCCGGAAGTCCATAGCGAAATCCTGGGCGCTCCTAGTCCCCTGCCTTAGATGTATGAGACGTTCACCTGCCGCTCTACCCTCAGGCAGGTGGTCGAAGAAAATCTACAAAGTGGTCCAGCTCCGTATCTCCTTCCTCCTACACGCCGTTGGCCCACTCCAGGGCTCTTCCTGAGAGGCATGAGACAAGGGCGGACACACTCTCTTGGTCCGAAGGCGCCGGGTGGACAGTTACTAGTTAGAGCTACAGTTGTAATAGGAAGCCCTGACATCGTGCAACCGTCCCATCATACTCCATAGGGAGGGCCAGACGAATACCCCTGGACCGGGTGACAGAGGGGAGAGTAGTGGAGTCCTTGGTTGCTCTTGCGGAGGCGCTGGAGGACCTCCCTTTCTCTCCCAGCGATCCATAGTCTTTAGGACGCGATCCATGGTGGCGTCGAGATGATGGAGCATCGCCGCTTGCTCCTGGATGCTCTCCTCAACCCTAATAACAAGGGTACCTGCTCCTGCTGACTCCATGACAATTGGGGTGCGTGATTCTGTCAGGCGGTGGGTGTAGCTGGTGCATGAAGTCAGGCGCAGGAGAGCAGAGATAAGTGAACAACGCACTTTAACCTGTTCAGGATACCACGGTTTACTGCCCCTTCTGGAGGATTTGGGTACCCATATAAAACATGATACATTTTTGTCAAAAGTTGCTAATATATGCAAATAAAAAATATTATCGAATAGAAAACACTCTAAAGCTTTTAAAACCGTTTAAATTATGTCTCTATGTATAGCAGAACTCTCAAAATCTGCATTTTCCCAAAATATCTCTTCTCATCTGAAAAGTTGGGTCACCTTTGACCTCATCGCAAACACCCTTCCGAAACAGTCACAGCACCAGGAAGAGTCTCCACGTGTTCAGCGTGATCTCAGCTTTCAATGGGACTTCTCATTGTGTTTGAGCACACGGTAAGCTCTCAGTCACTCAAAAAAACCTGTGCGCAATGGTCAAGTCCTCTCTCTTTTCCAAGATCGATTGAACAGTGCTTGTGTTTCTGTTTGTTCTCAAAATTGCTGTACACCTTTATAACATGTTAAAGCTTGATTATGAAGTTAGTTTGACAAGTTTACTCGACATATTATATATTCTTTCGAAGTTTTGGTGCGCAACCACTTCAATTTTGACTACATTTTTACCAAAATCAGGCTATTTTGAGAACCGAAAGACGCAGACTTGAAAACTGAACGCTAATTTGGTGAGTATAATCCCTTACAGGTCGTTTGATGGAAGAATAACAAAGGTAAGGGAATATTTAATGTATTCATTTTGGGTTTCTGTCGACTCCAAGATAGAGGAGTCATTATGCTACTGTGGGAGCGCCGACTCCATATTATAGTCTAGTGAACGCAAAATGTAACGTTAAAATTAAATGTAACAATGCAATTGCATTTAGAAGAAGTGTATCTTGCTATACATATGTAAAACATGCATATTTAGTCAAACTTTATGATGTGTATTCCTTGTTAGCTGACGTTATCTGCCGGGGCTATCGTCATTTCTCAGGACATTTGGGTAGCATTTTTTGAACGATGCATCATTGTAAACAGAGATTTATGGATATATATAGCATATTATTGAAAAAAAATGAATGCACTGTGTAACATGTTATATTACTGTCATCTGATGAAGATTTCAAAAGGTTAGTGAAATTATTTTTCTTTTAATCCTGCGTTTGTTGATTGCATATTTTTTCCTACTTGGCTATGCTAATGAGCTATGTCTGCGGTGGTGGTTTGACATAAATATGTGCTATGTTTTCGCCGTAAAACATTTTAGAAATCTGACTTGCTGGCTAGATAAACAACTTGTTTATCTTTCATTTGAGCTATTTTACTTGTTAATGTGTGGAGGTTAAATATTTTTAGGAATATTTTTGCGCATTGTGCGTTATGGTAATGAGCTTGAGCTGTAGTCACGCTACCAGCAGAGGAATAAAACTCCCGAGCTGGTTAATAAAGGCAAAAGCACAAAGTAACAAACCCAATGTGCAAACAAATTACGGTTGCCACTAAACACGGGTAAAACAGCACCCGGGAATAAACCGGCCAGAAACGTACCGACCTAACAATAAACAATCACGCACAAAGACATGGGGGAAAAAGAGGGCTAAATACACAACACGCAATGAGGGAAATGAAACCAGGTGTGTGGGAAAACAAGACAACACAAATGGAAAACTAAAAATGGATCAGCGATGGCTAGAAGACCGGCGACGTTGACCGCCGAACACCGCCCGAACAAGGAGAGGCATCAACTTCGGCAGAAGTCGTGACACCGAGAGACTGAAAAACAGCTTTTATCTCAATGCCATCAGACTGCTAAACTGCAATCACTAACTCAGAGAGGATGCTGCCTACATAGAAACTCACTAGTCACTTTAAACAATGCCACTTTAATAATGTTGACATATCTTACTCATCTCATATGTATATACTGTGTCTTATACCATCTATTGCATCTTACCTATTCTGCTCGGCCATCACTCATCCATATATTTATACAGTATGTACATATTCTTATTCCATCCCTTTAGATTTGTGTTTTAGGTAGTTGTTGGGGAATTGTTAGATTACTTGTTAGATATTACTGCCCTGTTGGAGCTAGAAAAACAAGGATTTCGCTACACTTGCATTAACATCTGCTAAACATGTGTCTGTGACCAATAACATATGATTTGATTTGATTTGATTTGAATGACAGGAAAGACTTCCAGAAACAAAATGTTGTGCTGCCCTTATGCACTAACTCCTATACAAGTTAACAAAGTAAGAGGTCATGTAGCCCAATGATGACATGTACAGAGAAAAGTACAGTAACTGGCTAGCATGTACAGCATTCACAAATCAACAGATAAAAAGTGAATAAATGACTGGAATGCATACATATCACAATTTAATGGTGGGAGGCCATTATAATAAACAGTCAGTGACCATATAAACTCATTGTACTGTAAGTGTAACAAATAGGATTGATTATGATTTCATGGAACAATTTTACAGTAATTGATCTCTTCCACATGGATACAGTAGACAGGGAAGGGGTAAGGGGTCAGGATGTTGATGAGGGGGAATACAGAAGGAGAAGGAAAGGTGCAACATTAAAAAGGACACTTACAACAACAAAGGGAATGTACAGCAATATCAGAACTATTCACATGGTGTGTAATTATACAACATGAAATTCAACAC
Source organism: Oncorhynchus keta (assembly GCF_023373465.1). Taxonomy (NCBI): domain Eukaryota; kingdom Metazoa; phylum Chordata; class Actinopteri; order Salmoniformes; family Salmonidae; genus Oncorhynchus; species Oncorhynchus keta. Next base: position 43,355,280 of record NC_068427.1, on the reverse strand, counting down.
TTGTTACAGTGGACAATATTTTTTAGGGAGAAAAAGCATATTAGCAAAAGTCTGTGAATTTGTAAGTCTTAGGTCAAAACATGGACAGCCATTTTGAAAGAAAGGCTGAACACAAAAACTATGATTTTGAAAATATTGTCATTTCCATTCTTACTTTAGAGAGGAAAAACAACCGATATGTCTGTTATAAAGTCTGAAATAGACTTTCAAGTCATAAAGATTTCTTGATCAAGCTCAGTGATCTGGCTCAATTCATCTTCCTCCAACGTCACTGCAGAATTAGGCACCAACATACATACATGGATGTTTCTATCTGGAGAAAGCTGGCATCACGATTTATGATATTTTCTTAATCATCTCTTTTGGGACGATTGTCTTTCCAGGTGTCCAGTTGATTATTTGTTCAGCAGTCTTATGACATGGGGGTAGAATCTGTTAAGGAGCCTTTTGGACCTAGACTTGATGTTCCGGTACCGCTTGCCGTGTGGTAGCAGAGAGAACAGTCTATGACCAGGGTGATTTTTTGGGGCCTTCTTCTGACACAGTGCTACAGAGCCAGATGAGGGTAACAGGTTTAGTCCAGACTGCTCATTATGGACAATCAGGGTGATGTTTGTTGATGTACAGTATTAGGACTCGTCGTTTTATTCCGGTCCCATTTTCCTCTGTGTTTGGCCTATGCAGCTCTGTGTGTTCCTGGGGTTCTCTCGATATGTCTTCAGACAGAGGGTGGTGTCTCTCTTAGAGGGAGTTTTCAAGCTATGTAATAAGAGGGTTATACTGTAATGTCATGAACTGTTCACTGTATTCAACATTTATTTTATTTTAGTAAGACGTCGTTGGTCGGACCATAATTTGAATGTGGTGTGCTAGATAGCTAATACTAATGCTAGGCTAATTGTTTATAGCTTATTGGCTAATTATATTTCAGTAGCTGCATGCCCTCTCTTCAGCAAGCTATGTAGGCCTCCAGACAAATAGATGCAAAACACTCCACACTTTACATGCTCAATGGAAGTACGATACGGTCAGTTTAAAATAAGTAAACTAGGTCACTAGCCACCTAAAAAACATGCCCCTGTTGACACTGTATGTAAAATAATCTCATCATCAAGACCTTGGGATGGTAAACTGAGAGAGCCATTATTCATTCCATGATTGAGTTATTCAAGAGAGATCTCCAGAAAGCAGATGTTGAAGATGGATGACCTTGTCTTCGCAGCAATAAGTGGACCCATTTCTTTTTCTGCTATAGTACTGAACGTAGTTTTCTCTTTTTGTCTCCTATGTCCTCCAAGTGTGCAGGGGGTGAACCTTCAGCAGCCTCTAAAAGTCCTCCTGGTTTCTATGGTGTTTTTCAGTTTTTTACACCAAACAACGATAATGTTCTTTGTTTGTCAAGTTGCAATCACTCCTTTTGTCTATGGACTTTATTTGACCCTGAAGCAATTATTCTACTTCACCAATGTGGTCAACCTGTCTTCAGTGACCTGGCTCAGCATCCTCTACTACGTCAACATTGTGCCTAACAACGGACAACTTTTCAGCTGGATAAAGAGACACATCAAGAATGTGGTGTACTTTGGTCTGGTTGCAGACCGGGGTATTGTTCTAACTGCAGGGGTATTGGACTATGTGTCTACACTCAGGCCAGAAGAACAACCCTTGAATTCATCGTCCTCTTTCAACGTCACTGCAGAATTAAGCAGTGATAGGGATGTATTTTTCTATCTGGGGAAAATATGCACTGTAATATATTCATTTCATCTCCTCATCTCTTTTGGGACTATGATTCTGTCTTGGAGCAGCACTTACATTTACCTGCGAAGGCACATGAAGAGGATGGAGGAGAGTAGCAGTCCTTTCTCCCAGCCCCAGTTTCAAAGCCAGATGAGGGTCACTGTAACAGGTTTAGTCCAGGCAGCGCTGTTTTTCCCCTACTGTCTGTTAATAATTACTCTGGTAGTTACGCACAGTCTGCCAGGTTATAATGACTTTGATCCCAATGATAACATCCAGACTACAGTTTCCTCGCTGTTTGGCCTGTGCAGCTCTGTGTGCCTGGGATTCTCTCAATCTGTCTTCAGACAGAGGGTGGTATCTCTCTTAGAGGGAGTTTTCAAGCAATGTAATAACCTAAATGTGTAAATGTTTTGTGTTCTATTTTAAGAATAGAATTTCCATTACTCTGAGGGGCTGTTTCCCGGACACTGTTTAAGTCTACTAGTAGATGAAAAAGCATGTTCAATGGAGATTCTACAGGACTATGCCTTATCAGTGTCCAGGTAATTGGCACTAAATAGTACTTGAATGAACTTTCTTGGTAATTAATTGTGGTGATGGGTGCAAGTCACAGACGATTGTTTGTATTAGCATTAGAACTAGCCCAGACAAATAAGGTATGTTATTTTACAGAAGGCACATCTGGTGATTTGTTTTTTATTGTAGTAAACTATGCAAAACTTCAGGTTGAGTTGAAGTGTAACAACATGCCTCATAAATTTCATTTGATGTCAGGATTTACATGAACTATTAGAGTTTGTCTTTGGTAAATTAGTATGTAAATACTGTAAGTTAGGACTAAATTCCACCAGGTTTCAGTCATAAAGTTTGAATTTTTGAGAGACAAAGTGAGACAAAGAGACTGGGTCACTGTCCATCATCGGTCTTCTGGTGAGTGTTTTCTATCTCCTCTATATGTTGGCACCTGGGAAGGATGAAGAGAGAACTTTGCGTCAGCCCGTGAAACTCCTGTTTTTCTTAGAAGTGGGATGCAGTTTGGTGCTTCGAATGTCTGAGCTTGTGATACTCTTTGCGGCGCAGTACTACAACATTCTGGAGTATTTGGTGAGGTTGGTCATGTTGGCTTGCATGTCCTCATGAGTATGGCGTCTTCTACCATCGTCTTCTACCACACCAAGATCTTCCCAAACCAGCGACCACTCTCCGTCTGGGTGAGCAGGAACATCAATGCAGCTGTCTACGGTGGCCTTATTGTTGACACACTCTACCTTAGTACAAAATGTGTAATTGTTGTCGGTTACGAGTATGTCAAATCCACCCATGTAACATTGTTTTAGGACTAAGTTTTAAAGTACCTTCAGTTTTACCAAGATTGTGTTGGTCAAATGATTGGCGAATGGAATTAGGTGGATTGCCTATAAATGTAGAATTGTGTGAAATATTTAAAATGTGTTTTCCATTAGGTTTGTTCAGTTTCAGGATTTTAGTTAGTATTATATGCATTCTATTACAGATTTTAAAAAAAATAAGAAATACACTTATCGTTATATACTCTGATAACATTTCTGTCTGAAGGCAATTTTTGGTATTTAATAACAATATTACATGGATTGCATTGGTAGGATGTGTTATGTGGTGTAGGCCATACATCACAATAAGACTAAATCAATTGCACAACTGGACGCTCTTTAGAAAATTAAATAGGCTTACATGCCTATTTCTACATCTGTTATACCACCAACTGTTGCTGTACAAATACACAGTCCATACATTTATATAAATGGAACTTTTTTTAGCGCGCACACACACACACACATGCTAATATTCTGATGAATTAGCTATGGTTCAAATAGCATCTCCCATTAACTTTAGCAAGGTTTGCATGGTGTTGCTTAACACATATCTACATGTATTTCACATATGGGGCATCTGGTAGTCTCGTGGTTAGAGTGTTGGGCTAGTAACAAAAAGATTGCTGGATCGAATCCCCTAGCTGACAAGGTCAAAATCTGTCGTTCTGCCCCTGAACAAGGCAGTTAACCCACTGTTCCCCGGTAGGCCGTCATTGTAAATAATAATTCTTAAATGACTTGCCTAGTTTTTTAAATAAAGGTTAAATAAAAATTATATATATATATAAGGTTGACGTGGTCTAATATATATATACCCATTATACGTATATGTAATTGAATTATGTTTTGAGCTGTGACAGAAATGCTGTGTGGTTTCACTGTTACCGTTGGTGTGACATTAACATATCAAGGGCATGTTTGAGTCTGCACTTAAAGAAATGGAAAGTTTTACATAATACGTTAGCACACACCACAATTGTGTAAATAATAGATTCAACGTTTTCTAACACAATTAAACATAGTCAGGAAATTACACTGTAGGAAAAGTGTTGAGACCATCAAATATATTCAAACCGCAGCCTCTAAATTGAAAAATGTAGCACTTTCTGAGAGGGATTAGAAAAGCTCTCCACACACTGTGGTCGCAGCTTAACATGAGAAAGACTTATTTGAGATAAGAAATAAAAAATATTGCCTCATGGAAAGCAGCAGAAGAGTCTCAGGCAGAAATAACAGATTGTAATGTATGCCATAAAGTGTGGCACAATGATTTCATCTGATTGGTGCCTGTACACATATGTAACCTTTATTTAACTAGGCAAATCAGTTAAGAACAAATTCTTATTTACAATAACGGCCTACACCGGCCAAACCCGGACGACGCTGGGTCAATTGTGCGCCGCCCGATGGGACTCCCAATCACGTCCGGTTGTGATACAGCCTGGAATCGAACCGGGGTGTCTGTAGTGACGCCTCAATCACTAAGATGCAGTGTCTTAGACCGGCTGCACCACTCAGGATTCCATATAATGACTCTTGACTACAAATATCCTGTCGTTAATTTACAAATCATCTAACTAATATATTCAGCGTTATAGATGGGTGAGAAACATGTAATTAAATACCTTCAGGTATTCCGGTGTTAATGAGTTTCTATAAGGCAGGCAGGCAGGCAGGCAGGCAGGCAGGAAGGCAGGCAGGAGGCAGGAAGGCAGGCAGGCAGGCAGGCAGGCAGGCAGGCAGGCAGGCAGGCTGGCAGGCAGGCAGGCTGGCAGGCAGGCAGGCAGGCAGGCAGGCAGGCAGGCAGGCACATGGTGTGACTACATTTTTATGCCATCAACTCCATCGCCATTATTGTAGTAATTACAACTATAGCCATACTATCAATGACAATTGTGCGTGTGTGTGTGCGTGCGTCCGTGTGTAATCCTCTGAGATAGCCAATCAGAGGTCTGTCTGGGCCTGCCTGTCCATGGGAATGTAGCACTTGTTGTTTTCAGTCATTGCAATAAGCAAGCATCCATCTAATGCATGTGGAAACTGCACTAATGCTACAGATGAGGCAAAATTATGCAGACAAAAACCTGAACGTTGGTTGGATAATCAAGTGTATTGGTATATTGACATAAACACCAGTTTGCTAGCAGCAGAGGGATACATACTCTGACAAAAAAAGCATTAGGACTTCTATACATAACATGCTACAACAGGCTATAACAACTACCAAATTGTCCGACAGAAAGGTACAAATCCATAGTCAGAACTGCATCTGATATATTTACAATTAAGGAAATTAAATAACACAAATGGGTGCCTGCAGCAGACTATCAAGTGGCAATGAAAAGGCGAGCCGTGCAAATAGATGCTCCTTTTAGTACACTCTGTAAATAGACCTATATGGTGTTTTATACATATACTAACTTTCACCAAATGTGTGACCAAATGAAAAGGGGACAGCCATTTCAATCTGTGATATACAGGGTAGGCTACAGGGCAGCTATATGTCAGGGATACCAGCTGCTTCTCTTGTTCATGGGTCTAATTGTTTTGGGTGTTTTAAAATCGCATCTGATTAAAGTTGGAAGACATTAAAGCAGGGAAGATTGCAGGGCTATTCATCAAGTTGAAGTTCAGCCTCATTGCATTGTTTATCATTTTCAACAGGTTCATTTGACTTGAATAAAAAAGGCTTTTACTAGGGATGGAAAGAGGCTCAGCAATATTGAAGTGGGAAAGTAATTATACCTTGGGTCATAATTTCATATTCTGTCGTTGTCAGACATGCATATAAATGTACTTATAGAGGCCAAGAATGGAAAGAGATAGTTCATGTTTATGTATAAGAGAGAGAGAGGGAGAAAGAGAGAGAGGGAGAGGGAGAAAGAGAGAGAGGGAGAGGGAGAAAGAGAGAGAGGGAGAGGGAGAAAGAGAGAGAGAGAGAGAGGGAGAGGGAGAGGGAGAGGGAGAGGGAGAAAGAGGGAGAGGGAGAGGGAGAGGGAGAGAGAGAGGGAGAGGGAGAAAGAGAGAGAGGGAGAGGGAGAAAGAGATGGAGAGAGGAGAGAATAATAATAAAGCAGAGGGAGAGGTGTGCATACATTCTACGAGGGTGGTCCCGGGAGAAAGAGATGGAGAGAGGAGAGAAAGAATGATAAAGAAAGAGGGAAATGAAGAGACTGAAGCTTTCAATAGGCTTTCAATAGTCTAATCAAAACTGTGTGACCAATTTTGTGTGTCATCTTTGTAACAATATTGCTCAAATGGTTGCCAAGCGACGTGTGACAGTTGATAATTATAGTGGCCTTACATGCTAGTCCTTACATGCTAGTCCATACATGCTAGGCAATACATGCTAGGCCATACATGCCAGTCCATACAGTACAAACTAGACCAAACATGCTCGTCCATACATACTAGTCCATACATGGTAGGTCATACATGCTGGTCCATAAACGCTAGTCCATAGATGCTAGGCCATACATTCTAGTTCATATTAGTCTATACATGCTAGTCCATACATTCTAGGCCATATATGTTAGTTCCTACAGTATTATCCATACATGCTAGGCCATGCATGGTAGTCCATACACGCTAGTCCATTCACACTAGTCCATACACGTTAGCCCCTACATGCTAGTCCATACATGCTAGGCCATACATGCTAGTCCATACATTCTAGGCCATATATGTTAGTTCCTACAGTATTATCCATACATGCTAGGCAATGCATGGTAGGCCATACATACTAGTCCATACATACTAGTCCATACACGTTAGCCCCTACATGCTAGTCCATGCATTCTAGTTCATTCTAGTCCATACATGCTAGGCCATACATGCTAGGCCGTCATGCTGGTCCATACATGCTAGTCCATACATACTAGGCCATGCATGCAAGTCCATACATGCTAGGCCATACATGCTAGTCCCATACATACTAGGCCTTACATGCTAGTCCATACATACTAGTCATTACATGCTTGTCCATACATACTAGTCATTACATGCTAGTCCATACATACTAGTCATTACATGCTTGTCCATACATACTAGTCATTACACGCAAGTCCATACATGCTAGGCCATACATGCAAGTCCATACATACTCGGCCATACATGCTAGGCCATACATGCAAGTCCATACATACTAGTCATTACATGCTAGTCCCATACATACTAGTCATTACATGCTAGGCCATACATGCAAGTCCATACATACTAGTCATTACATGCTAGTCCATACATACTCGGCCATACATGCTAGGCCATACATGCAAGTCCATACATACTAGTCATTACATGCTAGTCCATACATACTAGGCCTTACATGCTAGTTCATACATACTAGTCATTACATGCTAGTCCCATACATACTAGTCATTACATGCTAGTCCCATACATACTAGTCATTACATGCTAGTCCATACATACTAGGCCTTACATGCAAGTCCATACATACTAGTCATTACATGCTAGTCCCATACATACTAGTCATTACATGCTAGTCCATACATATCAAATCAAATCAAATCAAATTTATTTATATAGCCCTTCGTACATCAGCTGATATCTCAAAGTGCTGTACAGAAACCCAGCCTAAAACCCCAAACAGCAAACAATGCAGGTGTAAAAGCACGGTGGCTAGGAAAAACTCCCTAGAAAGGCCAAAACCTAGGAAGAAACCTAGAGAGGAACCGGGCTATGTGGGGTGGCCAGTCCTCTTCTGGCTGTGCCGGGTAGAGATTATAACAGAACATGACCAAGATGTTCAAATGTTCATAAATGACCAGCATGGTCGAATAATAATAAGGCAGAACAGTTGAAACTAGGGTACATACATACTAGTCATTACATGCTAGTCCCATACATTCTAGGCTATACATGCTAGGCCATACATGCAAATCCATACATAGTAGGCCTTACATGCTTGTCCATACATACTAGTCATTACATGCTAGTCCCATACATACTAGTCATTACATGCTAGTCCCATACATACCAGTCATTACATGCTAGTCCATACATACTAGTCATTACATGCTAGTCCCATTCATACTAGTCATTACATGCTAGTCCCATACATACTAGTCATTACATGCTAGTCCATACATACTAGTCATTACATGCTAGTCCCATACATTCTAGGCTATACATGCTAGTCCCATACATACCAGTCATTACATGCTAGTCCATACATACTAGTCATTACATGCTAGTCCCATACATACTAGTCATTACATGCTAGTCCCATACATACTAGTCATTACATGCCAGCCCATACATACTAGTCATTACATGCTAGTCCATACATACAAGTCATTACATGCTAGTCCCATGCATGCTAGGCCATACATTCTAGGCTGTTTATGTTAGTTCATGCAGTACATACCAGACCTACTAGTCCATACATGCTAGGCCATACATGCTAGGCCATATGCACTAGTCCATACACTCTAGTCCATACAAGCTAGTCCTTACACTCTAGTCCATACATGCTAGTCCTTACACGTTAGTCCATACATGCTAGGCCATACATGCTAGTCCTTAAATGCTAGGCCATACATACTAGGCCATACATTCTAGTCTATACAGTACATACTAGTCCTTTCAAGCTAGTCCATACATGCTAGTCCATACACGCTAGGCTATACATGCTAGTCCATACATACTACTCCATATACATTAGTCCATACATGCTAGTCCATACATGCTTGGCCATACACGCTAGTCCATACACACTAGTCCACACACGCTAGTCCATACATGGTAGGCCATACAGTACATACCAGTCCATACATGCTAGGCCAAACATGCTAGGCGATACAGTCCATACTAGGCCATACATTCTAGTCCATAAATGGTAGGCCATACAACAACTAAGTGCTCTTGTAAACACAATGTGCATAGGACTCAATACCTCTGTAGGCCCTCCACATGTGTCCCCACCCCTGTTGAAAATGTGACAACTTGACAAAGTGACATCCATCACCACCAGAGGGGAAACACATCACTTCTGCTCAGGCAGGTATTTTTAGACGAGGAGATCAGCACGCTGCTAGAGGAGAGAGCAGAGACAGAGAAGGTTTCACTGCATGTGGCACGAAACCGATGGATTTGGATGTTTAGACTAACTTAGAATCATATCAATTAAAAGTAGGACACGTCTCTCTAGTCTCTAATCACCTGACATAAAAATTCTGTTTGAAAACTGGATTCAAGGTTAATTTGAGTAAAACTTTGTTGAAACACATAATGTGAGAAACAGATTGAATTAAGACTATGTTTGCGTAGTGGCAATCTAGACGTTCAGATGTGACTATATTCCCACAGTTTATTACAATATCTTGTTCCTTATTGATCTCTTATACACATCATTTGTACATCTCCGTAGTGTCCATGCATTCATTTCTGACAATGTTTTCTTTCTTTTGTGTCAAAATATAAAAAGAAACATGATGCATACGTTTAGATTTGTTTTATGAAATACACTGATGGATATTATGCTATTCATGATGTCTTATTGATTTTCTATATATTTCTCCTCAATCCTTGCTAAATCCCCTCTGGAATGAAAAGGTCAAATAATGTAAGATATGTAAGATAGCACATGATATGCTTCCATAGGCTTTCGATTCGTTATTTGACAGAGAATGGCATTGGGCCAAATTGATCTATTGTAGATATTCCAGTGCCACTCGGTGGACTGCCATTTCTCATACTACTTTCTGGCATTGTATTTATCATGATAATCTGTGAATTTTAAACATTTGGATTAAAGTTATGCTAACTCACTAAGGAACTCTGACCTCACACTTTACATCAAAAGAAGTGAAATACTAAATAGTGCATAGTAAGTGAAACACATACATTTGGCACTACCATATTCTATCTCAATCACGTCATGCTGCTTGCTTAGAGAGTATCGCTTCCTCCTGATTCGACTCACACAAAGGTTCGAACACAAGACATCTGCCTTGCTTGCACAATTGACTTGTCCTCCCGAAGCGTCTTACCAGCTATTCGGCGGTGCAAATGGGGACACTTCAGGCTGAGGAGTGAGTTTCATAAATCCCCATGTGCTGCAGTACATTCACCCCACAGACTTACTCCACAGTAACCCAAGTGTTGGGCTGAGTGGGTTACGGCACCATTTGTAACTGCCGTCACGATGCTTGCTTATCGAGTACCACTTCCTCCTGATTCAGATCACACCAAGGAACTCTGCCTTGCTTGCACACATGTCCGCACTCCCGAAGCATCTTAACCTACAAGCTAACTATTCAATGGCACAAATGTGGACACGTCATGCAGGCTGAGGAATGAGTTGCACACATCCCCATGTGCTATATCAGCACACAGTCCCAACCCACTGGGCAAAAACTGGTTGAATCATTGTTGTTTCAAACGTAATTTGTCAACATATTGAGATGCAGAATCCACGTGAAAAATACATTGGATTGAATAAAGTCGTCAACGTAAACTGTTGTTTTGAGGGTGAAATTTCAACCACAGGATTATGTCATCATGGTAACTAAATTTCAAAATAGAGAAACCTTGTATAAAATATATGGAATTTGGACATTTAAAACAACATCAGATATTCAACGTTATATCCACTACCAGGAAATAAAAAAACCTTAGGCTGGTCAACATCTCCTACTGGAGATTTAATATATCCACAGCTGCTCTTTGGTCTCCCATCCAGGGTTGCCCAGCTTAGCTATGATATTTGGCATTGACTATTACCAATTTGCTATCGTGTCAATGATTGTTGAGAAATATCCACTTAAACACTTTATAGATTCACTGTTGCTGTGTATGTCCTTCCGAAGGGTATGTTTATTAATAACAGAGCAAATTAAATCACTCATACATCATCAATGATGCTATTTAGGCCTACAGTATATAACATTTGCAAATCATCAACAGCTATTGTTTCAATTCAACCCATAATTATTATTATTATTATAATTAAACTAAAACTATACAATCAAATAGGCCTAGGTTTTCAAGCTCTGGTTGATTTAAAGTGTAATGATATTTAGTGATGTTGAATTGTGTTTGGTTGTCAACGCAACCAAATATTAACATTTGAAGGCTTTAATTCCAGTTAATAAATTAATAATTAATAATTAATATGTTGGATTCACGTCTCCATCCCAACCAAAAATCTTATTTAAATAATACGATTTTTAAATAAAATTGAAATAAGATCATCTAAATGTATTTAGAGCAGTGTTTCCCAACCCTGTTCCCCAACAGTACACATTTTAGTTGTAGCCCTGAACAAACACATCTCATTCAGCTCACTGAGGGCTTGATGATTTGTTGACAAGTTGAATCAGGTATGCTTGTCCTTGGTTACAATACAAATGTGTACTGTTGGGGGTACTCAAGGACCAGGGTTGGGAAACACTGATATGAAGTACATGTAAAGTTTGATGTGATTTAGTGATTCAGATTTTTGGTTGAGAAGGAGATGTGAATCCAACATATAAATGATTCATTTGTAGACAAACTGGAATTATGGCAGACCAAATCAGTGGCTGAGATTGAAATCTCTACCAGATTTGAAATAGCCTTCAAATGTTGATATTTGGTTGTGTTGACAACCATACACAATTCAATAGGGCGGCAGGGTAGCCTAGTGGTTAGACCGTTGGACTAGTAACAGAAAGGTTCCAAGTTCGAATCCCCGAGCTTACAAGGTACATCTGTCGTTCTGCCCCTGAACAGGCAGAACGAGGCCGTCATTGAAAATAAGAATTTGTTCTTAACTGACTTGCCTCGTTAAATAAAAATATCACTTTTGAAATACAATAAATAGCCTATTAACTTGTCAAAATATTAACAAATGATTTCTGGCATTCACGTCTCCAACTCAAACAAAAATAACGATTACAGAATGGGTTTAAGCCAGATTAAGATACTTCCATCTGAGCGATGAAACTCTCCAAGCAGTAGACACATCTCCTTGATATTTGGTTGCATTGTCAACCAAACACAATTCATTATTACTTTTGTAATACAGTAAATAGACTAAAGTTAAGGCTGCCTTACAAACTAATGTAACATTCAACCTTAAAATGAGTAACACATCCATGGTCATATTCTGAGGTTACTATGTTGATATTTGGTTGTGTTGACAACCATACACAATTCAATAGGGCGGCAGGCTAGCCTAGTGGTTAGAGTGTTGGACTAGTAACCGAAAGGTTCCAAGTTCGAATCCCCGAGCTGACAACGACAGGTCTTCTTATGTAATCATATAAAGCATGCAGGTTAAATAAAGATACCATGCAGGTTTGTAGAGATCTTCACAATTGCTGCAATAATCTGGCAGAATCTCAAACAACATTGATCGCTTGCACCATGTACTTTTAATGCAATCTCAACTACAATCCAAGTTATTTGGTTCTGCTATGAGATGAAGCACAGTGATAACACATTCTTTTATTTAACCTTTATTTAAAACAGGGAGACAAATTGAGATTAAAATCTATTTTACAAGAGAGCCCTGTACACATTACAATAAAAACAGAATATTAAAACAACATACACATGTGTATAAAAGCAATCAATCATTTAAACTGCCTGAGTGACACCAGCACATCTAACTACAGTGAGCTTTGCTGATTATTCCACAAATTTGAAGGATAAAAACAAAACACAGATTTTCCCAAATCTGTAGAGACTGGAGGGACCTCTAGTGTTATCCAATCCTGTGAACAGGTTTGGTAAGTTATGATTTTTAAAATCTTAATTAATGATGTCACATATAAAGGGAGTTTCTGTAAGATTGCTTTGTAAATAAATGAAATAGAATTCAGCTTCCTTCTTACAAACAGAGAGGTCCATCCCACATTGTCCCCTGGGATAAAACGTATTGCTGAATGGTAGACTGTGTCCAAGGGTTTTAAAACAGAGGTTGTGTGTACAAATTATTACCAAAATCCAATACAGGGAGAAGTGTTGTTTGAACAATCGTTCTCCTATTTTTAATACTAAGGCATTATTTATTTCTATATAAAAAAACAATCTTAGCTTCTTAGTCAGATTTTGTATATATGCGTTACGAAGGGAAACCCAGGTACTGATATTGAGAAACAAGCTCAGTTTGGGCAACATTTATAGCACAGATATGCAGGTCCTCAGGGTCAACATTTCATGACCAAGAGAACAGCATGAGCTTGGTTTTTACTCAAACTAACTTAAAATCTGTAAGTGATTTCTGAATTGAATCAAAGTCATGCTGAAGTTCACAAATGGCCTGCTGCATCGAGGTGAAATACAAAACTGTGTCATCTGCATAGAGATGAATGTTACAAGTATTAAAAGTGTTTCCTATGACAGCAATATACAAAGTGAACAATAATGGACCCAAAATCGAACCCCGAGGAACACCTTTTTCAATCTCAAGAAATTCAGATTTAACCCCATTTATCAAGATGGCCTGAGTTCTGTTTCTAAGATAATTCTGAAACCTTAAACAGGCTGCACATCCCAGGCATATTCTTGATCATTTCCTCAGCAAAACAGAATGATCAACAGTGTTGAACACCTGTAACGATCTGAGTGTAGTGGGTGAGGAGTCAGGCGCAGGAAGCAGAGAGTTCTGGTGAGTGCTATTTTAATGCACAGACAAACAGCGAACATAAGCCAACCCTCACGAACACACAGGGCGTAATGAACAAACAAATGCCCCAAACAGGGGGACTTAAACTGTCCAGGGAAAACCCACAAAATGGGAAAAACACAAAACCCCATAGACGTGCACACAAGTACACTAAACAGATGGTCACAATAATTAATCCCGCACAAGGAACCCTGCGGGCCGGCTGACTAATAAAGACTTACTACCTAACTCAAAACAGGTGCACTCAATCAACACATAAGGAGGGGGAGGAAATAATCAGTGTGATTAACAAAAGGCTAAGCTGTGTCTCAATATATTTCATTTGTGATTTTCATGAATAGGAACATTTTCGAGGAAGATTTCTGTCTGCTGCGTTATGCTAATTAATTTGAGGCTACGTTATGCTCCCGCATGCGGGATGGGTAATATTAAGTTAACCATTCAAATATAAAGGGTAATATTAAGTTAACCAGGGTTTCAAGAATCTTAGCTTTAACAAGGTAGTCTTGAAATGGTGTGATAGTTGTCAAGATCATTTGTATCCCCACCCTTATGGAGTGTCAGCTCATATGCGGATATCCATGCTGTTGGAATACTTCCTGATAACAATGTTAAATTGAAAATGTGGGCTACCGAGCCAGCAATAAGGGGTGCTGCACACTTAAGAAGACAAGGCTCCAAATGCTCAGCCTCTGTAGATTTGTTTTTGTCTAATGTTAACATCCAGGACTTCTTTATCAGTGAATTTCTAAAAAGAAAACTCCTGACTAGTATTTTCAGAATCATTCAATATATTTTGACCATCTACATCCAAACTACTCTTTTCAAGAGCTGGCTTTGAAATACATTCAAATATAAAGCCTACAGAGATAAATGGTGATTAAATGCATTAATGATATCACATTTTGTCAGTAATAGGCCAGAATCTAAATACATTTAAGGGAAGAGAAGAGGAGACACAACACTTAAGTAATTTAAATAACAGCTTTCCAGAATTTAGCTGGGTTCCCTGTACATTAATCTGTTGTATTAATAAAACAAAGCTTTTCTATGGTTTTAAATAGTTTAAAGCAAGTTGATTGGAAATTCAACTAATTTTAAACTGTCTTTTTGAGTGGGTGAATATCGGTCGTAATCTCATTGTTCAATATCTCAACCAAATATTACCCAATTATCCACATTGAAATTATGTAATGTGCCCAGTGGGAAGCCTCACACTCAATTCTTCCTATGTCTAATGACAGCTCGACCAGCATTAATATCCCAAGCCCCAGATGGGATGGGTTAATTAAAAAGAGCTGGGAGAGCATGCATTGAAGCTGGGAAAAGTGCTGTACATTGTCAGTCATGGAGCTTAGTGCTCCTGTTCCACAGGTAGCAAACCTATGCTTTGTTCTCTGTCTACAGTATGTAAGAGAGCTCTTTATTTCAGAGGCACGTTCAATAGGCAGGCACATTGTTTTTAAACGTCCCTCTAGAGTCCTTGAGGACAGATGAGGAGTCAGCGTTAGATCCTGCCTCATTTAAGAGCTCAGATGAGGAGAAATGAAAAATCCACCCACAGCCCCAATTATCAGAAGAAAGAGACGCTTCATCGTCATTCATCTCATGCATGAGAGCTAATGACAGATGGTGAGACGTAACAGATAAGGAAATTACATTTTCCCCATGTGATCATTCATATCAGTCACAAGACAATAAGGAAAACGTCTATTCATTTTCATCTTTGTCATATCCAGATTGACCAGGAAGTTATGAATACGAAGTAGCTCTGTTTAAAGATTGCAACGTGCATAATTAACAGCAAATTGTCAAGAAGGGAGTGTTTTTGAGACTTGAATCTTAAACCTGCATCACATCGAAAGGGATCACACATTTTCAGACCAAGATTATTCTCAGGGCACACACCATTCAGGTAAACATTTCCTATTGAGCAGCACCTTGACATTGCTTTCTCCACATTAGTATTGTAGCTCTTAATCCATTCAGTCTCATCACTTGCCAAAAAGGACCAGACACCATATTGATTAGTCATCCTTTGAAATGTGCAATGGGATGAGAAATGTCCCAATGCCCTCGATTCCTGTCTGAACAGACACACATAGAGACTACAATCATTGTATCATGCTATTAGACTCCATTACTCTATGGAGAGCTCATTCTCTCTCATCTTCTGTGTTTTGCACCAAAGAATTGCCACAGTTATTCATCCCTCCCCACAGACTGCAGACAGTCTACCCAAACCTGCCCAGGCTCCAGTGCAGTCATAGCAGAGCCGTGTGAATATACTGGCCTCTCCACCCAGAGGGATCTCCTCCTCCACAAAGTCAGGGAGTGAAAACAACAGTGACTAATGCCCATACACAGAGAGAAAAGTGTTGTAATTCTGAATCATTTATGGCCCTGCTTCACTTGTATTGGCACGGGGCGCTGCAAAGATGCACATCTAAATCATTGATTTTGTGAAAAGTACACTTCAATGGTAAGTAAATGGATTTCATAAAACTTTGCGAGGTTGGACAGTGAGATGATATCTGCTAGAAGAGAGCACAGCGGCTCCATTTTTATATATTTTTCTCCTGAAAGCAAAAGCTTAAGAATCTGCATGTGCCTGTAGCCTTGAAAAGTCCCCCACTGAAGGACAAGAAGAAGCTTTAGCATCTGCCCTTGGTACAACTTACACTTTCCATTCTCAATAATCAATCCTGATCTAATTAAGTGTTAAGGTTATGTCCACCACTTTGCCTCTATCTCAGGTGTTTTTGATGTTGTCTGGTCTTATATTACTGCTGACTAATTTGAATGTGTTGGTGAGAGGGATGACTGGTGTTATTATCGATGCCGATGCTACTGTGTGATTCTTGACGTAGTTGTTTCTTTGAGGACAAAAACAAAAACTCAGCTTTTAGTTGACGGTACACTGAAAAGCTATTTTATACAATGCAGATCTATTTAGAACTTTTCCTTTCAACAGAGTAGCCTATGAAGTGAAATTAAACAACCAGTCTAATTTCATGTTGAAAGCTATCTGAAACCTAACCTGCCACAAACGGTGATGTATGTCATAGTTGTATACAGGATTACTGACATAGGACCAGGGGGGCCTTAACACACATCATACGAGCCCAGGTTCGAAGGGCCAGTGCTGACAGATTATCAATGAAACTATTATACAACCTGCCAAAGGAGATGACCGACAGCACTACCACCATGTCAGAACACAACAACTGGAAAAAAAACACCAACTTGAAAACACCAACTAGAAAACAAAAATTGGAAACGACAACTGGTAAACGCAACAACTGGAAAACAACTGGAAAACATTCCAACTGGAAAACAACAACTGGAAAATTCCAACCGGAATAAACAACAACCATCAAAACACAACAACTGGAAAATACCAACAACTGGAAAACAACAACAACTGGAAAACACCAACAACTGGAAAACACAACAACTGGAAAACAACAACAACTGGAAAACAACAACTGGAAAACACCAACAACTGGAAAACACCAACAACTGGAAAACAACAACTAGATTAAACAACAACTGGAAAAAACAACAACTGGAAAACAACAACAACTGGAAAACAACAACAACTTGAAAACAACAACAACTGGAAAAAACAACAACTGGAAAACATAAGAACTGGAAGATACAATAACTGGAAAACACAGGTTGTTGATTTCAGTCTTGTGTTTTTTGTTTTCAGTATCAACCCACTGGGCACACACTGGTTGAATCAACATTGTTTCCTCGTCATTTCGAAGAAATGACATTAAACCAAAGTGGAAGTGAAGTTGAATTGACATCTGTGCCCAGTGGGAACCTTGACAGTGGTAATACATTGAGTTACTTTAAATTAAAACATCTTTGTATTTGTTCGCATAATAGAAGATGCAACCATTGCAATAGTAATTGTTTTATAATGCTAATGGAGAATTAATAATTAATAGCTTTTTTATCGCATCTAGGTATAGAAGCGCTTTACATTGTATAGGAGTAACTATTGTTTCTGCACTCACTGGTTTCCTTTAGCTACTGCTGTACATGGAGAAAAGGTTCTGAACCAAACATTTATTCTCTTTCTCAAAACAAATCATTTTGGGGCAGTGCTTTGTATCATACTAGTTCTACTCAAAAGTGCTATTTGTATAGATCTATGAATTGCCGTAATAATGTCTTCCATTGCTAATTTAAAGTAGCTTTGTCTTTCTCTTTTTGCAAGTCAAGTGCTACCACGTGGCAATGCTGCCATCTGCTGTGTTTGTCTCTTAATGAAACCCACTCAGGAAGCCAGCACAACAGCCTTCAGTCTAAATACAAAAATAGATGGGTTAAATGTCATGGTGAAATGAATTGCAATTACACAATATCCTTGCTGATCACGCTGGTAGGAATTTCCTGGGTGGTCTGCATGTTTTCCCTGATAGAGTCTGGTTTGATATTCAGCACTCATCTGCTCCCATGGTGTTGTGCCCCAGCTCACAGTGGTTGAGTAATGAACCTCTTTTCCAATCATGTTTCCTCCACTTGATAGCTGGGCTGGGTTTAGCTGTGGGGATCCAGCACAGCACATCTTTATGGAGCAGAGGAGCAGCCGACTCCAGGATCCAGGCAGCTAGTAGCATACTCCTGCTCTGTGCTGGGTTTACAGAGTAAGCATGTGACTTCTAAATGACACGGAGTGAAATAAGGTCTAGTCTACAAGGAGTGGAATAACAATGTAGCTGAATTAACCACGTGTGCAACACTTAATGATGCTGGTAAAGATAACAGACAGCTGCTGTGTCTGTCATTGGCTAGTCTACTGTAGACACCTGCTGTGTCTGTCATTGGCTAGTCTACGTAGACCTTACTATCGAAAGTGTTGTTTATTGATGCAGTGCCATGTCTTCCTCCTCTTTCAAATCAAATCAAAAGTTTATTGGTCGCATACACAGTTTAGCAGATGTTCTAGCGGGTGCAGTGAAATGCATAAGTTACTAGCTCCTAAGAATGCAATAAAGAACCACTCCACCGCCATCACTTCCATCTCCATTGGTACAGTATGTGACTTTGACCAGGCAGGGTGGAAAGTCGACTCTCTTCCTGCCACTGTGTGAATTATTCACACTGCCATTGTCAGAGTGGCCCTCACCTGTCAACAGGTGCACTAGAGAGGAGTGGAAAGGTTGAAGGGTGGAGGGGGAGGGGGGATGTGAGGAGACCACCCCTTCTTTTCAGAGGTTGACAGATGGATAAGGTCAGCTGTCTGGTCTGTCTGCTCCGTGTGGTTCATCTGCTGGCAGTCCGGGATAGACGCAGACATATGCTCCATGGTGTGCTGACTTTTACAATTAAGCTACCGCAGACAACAGGTAAGGCGTGGGTTCTTCGTCTTGTTTTCTTTGCTTAATAGTGTGCTAAAATAAATGGCTGTTCCTGTCGCTTTGTCTGTTTGACATAACTGTTGTTAATTACAGGCTAACACTCTAAACCAACTCAAGGTATATACAGTTGTTGTTTTTAGAAAGGGTAAAGTATCTGATGCTTTTCTCAAGCTTGTGGGAGTAGTGTTCACATAAACACGAACAAATAATTCACCTTCATATCATTTTTCAGGATATGTTGTGAAATGCATAAGCCTTTGTTCTTTTATTTATTTCAGGAACAGGATGGATCCATCCCATTGGTTCATATTCATCATGTATGTTATCACTTTTACATTCAAGAAAATTACTGCATGCTATGACGGGTGCAGCTGCCTCACAGATATAAAATATATCAACTGTTCGGGTGGGAATCTTACCACTCCTCTTAGGAATGTCCCCCACAACACAGAGTACCTGGACCTGTCCAGAAACCTGTTGACAGTGGTCCAAGCAGGTTCATTTGGGACCCTGTGGAGCCTGAGGGTGCTCCTTTTAAAAGAGAACAACCTCAGCCATGTAGATGACGGAGGTTTCTCCTCCCTCCAGGGGCTGAGGAGGCTGGACCTGAGCCGTAACCACCTTTCTGCCCTGGGGCCTGGCTTCTCCCTGGGCCTTGAATCCCTAACCGAGCTCCTGCTGGATCACAACCATCTCACCGTCCTGGAGAGTGGGACCTTCCACAGCCTGGATAGCCTCCAGAAGCTGGACCTGAGCAGCAACCTAATCTCCACAGTTAAGCCCAGAGCCCTGGGTTACCTGACTGGCCTGCGCCAGCTCCACCTGGAGGGGAACCATCTAACCTCCCTGGGTTCAGGCCTCTTCTCCACACTGCGCTCCCTGGAGGTGCTGGGCCTTCGGGGGAACTTGATCAGCTCCACTGAGCCAGGAGTCTTCGCCCCTATGTCTTCCCTAACTCTGCTGGACCTGGCCCTCAACCGTCTAAGCACCTTGGGCTACAGGACCCTGTTGAGCATCCACACGCCCAGCCTCCATGTCCTGTTGGAGGGCAACCCCTGGCACTGTGATTGCGACCTGCAGAGGGTGTTCAGGAAGTTGTCCAGCATCCACAGGGTCTTCCTGGATGACTACCAGGAGCTGAGGTGCAGCCAGCCTACCGAGCTACAGGGCAGGTCTATGGGAGAAGTGGATGATGAGCTGTGTGTCGGAGAGACTGTGACAGTGCTCATTCTGACGGTCACCGTGGTGATCACCGTGGTAGCTGCCATTATCATGGCGGAGAAGAACAAGAAGAATAGCGTGGCTAAGAACTGGGAGGAGAGCGTGGGGTTGGACACCTACTGTGACAATTACAATTAAGGCTGTCACCTCCTCATGATACAATAATGAAAACTCACTGTGCCTCAGTTCCCAATGTGGTTAGATCTGATCTGATTAACAACATGGAATGCAAGCAGATTTTCTTTAGATAACTATAACTATTCTCAAAGAGATTCACCCTCTTAGCTTGTAGAATAGGAAATCTCGTATTGATTCCCTATATAAGGCAGTGAAAGACTTGCTTGACAAGTTACTATTTTGCTGTGACAGTTGACATGGCCACCGTTAGGGGCAGGATAACTAACCCACCAAATGCCATAAGACTGTTCTTTAGTAATGCAATCATTACAGTACAATAAGGGAAGATGAGAGTTTAAAAGTTATTGACAAATTCCAATCATGCATAATCATTTCCTACACCTCAAAATGACAATGTTGAATATATCCTTTACAGTGCCTACAAAAACTATTAATACCCATAGAATGATTCCACATTTTGTTGTGTTGCAGCCTGACTACAAAATGGTTTAAATAGAGTTTTTCTCTCACCCATCTCCAAACAATACCCCATAATGACAAAGTGAAAACATGTTTTTAGAAGTGTTTGCAAATTTATTGAAAATGAAAAATAGAAATATCAAATTAAA
Source organism: Oncorhynchus keta (assembly GCF_023373465.1). Lineage (NCBI taxonomy): Eukaryota > Metazoa > Chordata > Actinopteri > Salmoniformes > Salmonidae > Oncorhynchus > Oncorhynchus keta. The sequence goes on along the minus strand of NC_068427.1, from coordinate 43,334,210 downwards.
GGAAAATCCAAATTTTTGTCCATTAAAATAACATAAAATTGATCAGAAATACAGTGTAGACATTGTTAATGATGTAAATAACTGTTGTAGCTGGAAAACGGCTGTTTTTTAATGGAATATCTACATAGGCGTACAGAGGCCCATTATCAGCAACCATCACTCCTGTGTTCCAATGGCACGTTGTGTTAGCTAATCCAAGTGAATCATTTTAAAAGGCTAATTGATCATTAGAAAACCCTTTTGCAGTTATGTTAGCACAGCTGAGTACTGTTGTTCTGATTAAAGAAACAATAAAACTGTCCGTCTTCAGTCGAGTTGAGTATCTGGAGCATCAGCATTTGTGGGTTTGATTAAAGGCTCAAAATGGTCAGAAACAAAGAACTTTCTTCTGAAACTCGTCAGTCTATTCTTGTTGTTTGAAATGAAGGCTATTCCATGTGAGAAATTGCCAAGAACTGTACTACTCCCTTCACAGAACAGCCACAAACTGGCGCTAACCAGAACAGTAAAAGGAGTGGGAGGCCCCGGTGCACAACTGAGAAAGAGGACAAGTACATTAGAGTGTCTAGTTTGAGAAACAGATGCCTCATAAGTCCTCAACTGTACTTGTCCTCTTGCTCAGTTTAAAACATTAACAATGTCTTGTGGCGTACAGCAGGTCAGCCACCAGGGGGAGACTCGTCGAGGCGATGGGTCCCTCTGCTGGACGTGCCAGGTCTCGACGGGCTCTCCTGCCAGGACTAATTGGGGCTGATTGTGGTTTGTGGGTAATCAAGGACTGATTGCTCACCAGCTGTATGAGTCCCATAAAGCTGCCAGAAGGGCAGCACACAAGGAGAGGGATTGGGGGAAGAAAGGTGACTTCTGTATAGTTTGAGACGGTGCCTGAGCTAAAAGGAGGGAGTTCAGTTTTTGTGGCCGACAGGATACAGCAAGACTCGGACCCCAGAAGACGGTATCCTGGATACGGTCTCATGTGGGAGACCTATCCTTTTGATTTATTTTTTAAATAAACACCCTTGAAACCGAGCTAATCCTACTCCGTCCGTGTCTGATCTGTGTAAACGTCTTGAACAAACCCCCTGGTCTGCCACATTCTACAGTGTATTTCTGATTCATCTGATGTTATTTTAATGGACTTTTTTTAATCAATTCTATCAAAAACAAGGACATTTCTAAGTGACTCCAAACTTTTGAACAGTAGTGTAAGTATTCACACCCCTGAGTCAATACTTTTTAGATCAACATTTGACAATGATTACAGCTGTGAGTCTTGCTGGGTATGTCTGGATTGTGCCCCATTTGCGCATTAATAAAATGATTCAAGCTTTGTCAAATTGGTTGTTGATCATTGCTAAACAACTATTTTCAGGTCTTGCCATAGATTTTCAAGTAGATTTAAGTCAAAACTGTAACTTGGCCACTCAGGAACATTCACTGTCAACTTGGTAAGCAACAGCAGTGTAGGTTTTAACTTGTGTTTTATGTTATTGACATGCTGAAAGGTGAATTAATCTCCCAGCGTCTGGTGGAAAGCAGACTGAACAAGGTTTCCCTCTAGGATTTAGACTGTGCTTAGCTCCATTCCATCGATTTCTTTTTTTATTTTTATTTTTTATTTTATCCTGAAAACTACCCAGTCCTCAATGATGACAAGCATACAAATAACATGATGATGCCACCACTATGCTTGAAAATATGAAGAGTGGTACTCAGTAATGTGATGGATTGGATTTTCCCATAACATTCAGTTGAAATTTAAAAAATTAAAACTCATTTTTCAACCACTCCACAAATGTCTTGTTAACAAACTATAGTTTTGGCAAGTCAGTTAGGACATCTACTTTGTGGATGACACAGTCATTTTTCTAACAATTGTTTACAGACAGATTATTTCACTTATAATTCACTGTATCACAATTCCAGTGGGTCAGAAATTTACATACACTAAGTTGACTGTGCCTTTAAAGACAATTTAAAGACAATGCTACTAAATACTAATTGAGTGTATGTAAACTTCTGACCCACTGGGGGGTAAAAAAAATAAATAATAATTCTCTCTACTATGACATTTTCACATTCTTAAAATAAAGTGATTATCCTAACTGACCTAAGACAGGGAATATTTCCTATTATATGTCAGGAATTTTGAAAAACTGAGGTGTAATGTATCTGGCTAAGGTGTATGTAAACTTACGACTTCAACTGTAACACTTTTTATTGAGGACAAAAAGTGAAATGCTTTGCCACATTAGCAATTTTACTTTAAAACCTTGTTGCAAACAGGCTGGATGTTTAGGAATATGTTTTATTCTGTACAGGGTTCCCTCTTTTCTCTCTGTCATTTAGGTTTGTATTGTGGAGTAACTACAATGGTGTTGATCCATCCTCAGTTTTCTCCTATCACAGCCCTTAACTTTGTAACCATTGGCCTCATGGTGAACTCCTTGACCGGTTTCCTTCCTCTCCGGCCACTGAGTTAGGAAGAACACCTGTATCTTTGTAGTGACTGGGGGTATTGATGCACCATCCTAAATGTACAGTAACTAAGAACTTCACAATGCTCAAAGGGATATTCAATGTTTGCTTCTATTAATTTTACCCACCATGTTAAACACAATTATTGCACAAAGAGTGAGTTCATGCAACTTATTATGTGACTTGTTAAACACATTTTAACTCCTAAACTTATTTAGGCTTGCCTTATTTAGGCTTGCCTTATTTAGGCTTGCTTATTTAGGCTTGCCTTATTTAGGCTTGCTTATTTAGGCTTGCTTATTTAGGCTTGCCTTATTTAGGCTTGCTTATTTAGGCTTGCCTTATTTAGGCTTGCCTTATTTAGGCTTGCCTTATTTAGGCTTGCTTATTTAGGCTTGCTTATTTAGGCTTGCCTTATTTAGGCTTGCCTTATTTAGGCTTGCCTTATTTAGGCTTGCTTATTTAGGCTTGCTTATTTAGGCTTGCCTTATTTAGGCTTGCTTATTTAGGCTTGCCTATTTAGGCTTGCTTATTTAGGCTTGCCTTATTTAGGCTTGCCATAACAAAGGAGTTGAATACTTATCGACTCAAGACATGTCAGCTTTTAATTTTTAAATAATTGATCAATTGAAGAAGAAAAAAATGTTTAATTCACTTTGACATTATAGGGTATTGTGTGTAGGCCAGTGAATAAAAAAAAAAGTTTAATCCATTTTAAATTCAGGCTATAACACAACAAAATGTGGAAAAAGTCAAGGGGTGTGAATACTTTGGCAGTAAACTCCATTATAATTAAAAAGAGGAAGAATGAGATGCATGGGAAAAAATAGTCTTTGGAATCCTTTCTATGACCCAACCATCCATTACCGTATAATGTATGATTAATAAATGTATAATGACTTCTTTTTTTAATAACCGGGTCATTCGAGCCCTGGATGCTGATTGGCTGAAAGACGTGGTATATCAGACAGTATACAACGTGTATGACGCAAAACTACTTGTTTACTGTTCTAATTACGTTGGTTACCAGTTTATAATAGCAATAAGGTTCCTAGAGTTTGTTGTCTATGGTCAATATACCACAGCTAAGGGCTGTATCCTGGCACACCGTGTTGCATCATAAGAACAGCCCTTAGCTGTAGTATATTGGCCATATACCACACCCCCTCGAGTCTAATTGTTTAATATCACACATAATGCTATAACCATTCATTACCTGACATCTGGTTCATATAGGCTAAACATGCATTACACACAGACAAAATTCATTGAATTGGTAATCAAGGGTTTTAAGATATCAAATGACCTTTTTTTCCCCCTCACCTAATGGCATCTTGATTAGAATTGTGTTAGTCTGGTACTTGTATCTGAATTATTGATCTTACTCTACTTCAGCCTGCATGTTTTATCATCATGCCCCATATCGCTGCTACCGCATCCTGGTTGGCTCGCATCCAGCATGTTTCACAGCTCTACTTTGCATCTCAGAGAGTGGTCAAGGTGTTTCCAATAATTCGCACAACATTACATAATTAACTCTGCTTGTTTCAAGTCAGATATATAATTAAATATGGGGGTATTTATACAATTTGCATTTGAACTTGGCCTGCATGAAATCTTAAAAATGTCAATAAATGAACAATTGAAGAAAGCACCCTGACTTATCTAGGAAAGTTTTTCATAGATGCGTATGTCTAACCAAATCCAATCTAACCAAATGCAAATGTATATAGGTTTTATATAAGTAGTCTTAACCTTTTGGTTAACAGATTAACTAACTTTTCGCAGAGGTTGGTGTAATATCATTTCTCAACACCAGAGGTCACTAAAGATGGTCATACCATATATTTTTATTCAAGGACTTATTTGACTAAATAGTGTACCATCCAAGATTACCACTAGAGGGTAGTAGATCTTAAAGTGTGAGAGGCATACATATCCTACCTGTATTCCAGGAGCTGGTGGTCCTTCACTTCCTTGATTCTATTGCTGCTTGCTGCTTTTGAATTACAGGATGATCCAAATCAAGTGACTTTAAGGAGAGTTTGACACGGATGCAACTCGGCACAATTTGGCACGACCATCTGTAAAACACACAATCAGCGGTTAATCCACTTCAGAGGGCACAATACGAACAGGATATCCTTTCATAACAACAACATCCGATGTGGGGGCAGGCCACAGATTTTTGCATCATGATCATTTAAACCTTTTATTGGCCACCATACTATTTGGATTCACACTCTAGAAATGCCAACAACAACAACAACAGAAACACTCAGATTAGACGCCAAGACATTCAGTGTAGCCTGTGTCCTTGTCTCCCAGCTGACAGGAGCGAAGATAACTGATCAGGTAAGTATGTTGTTGTCTGATGAAGGATGTTAAATGGAATGACTGGAATCCTCACAACACTCTGGCAGACAGACAGTGTATTGAATGTTGTCTCTAAGATTAAGACTGAAGCATTATTATTATTATATATTACTGAAGCAAACAGGGGAAATCACTGAGAAACCCCTTCAATGCATCTGCATTTTGTGAGACAAATGACTTGTGCATAATATCTCAAAATCCATCACTGAAGGCTTTCTTTGTGTTTCAATCCGTTCAGCTGCTAAATTATCGCCAATCTTGCAAAGTAACTCAAATCTGTTCATGGGTTGTTATTTCAAATGAAGACAATTTATCCAAATAATATATACTTGTGAGACTGTTTGATATTTGAGATTACTCAGGTAAAGATAGATTAAATATTTTGTGATTGTGCATGGATGTGAAATAACAAATGGTTATTGCTTTCCATTTTATATTGCAAAATGCAATTTTCTGTCTGAGATATTGAGCGAGAATACAGCAATATACGTTGACACCAGCTGTAGACAGGATGAGAAAATCCACTTAAATGTAATAAAGTCACATGAAACTTTTCTATCCGCACGGCATTAAAGACCAAAATTGGCTAAAGAAAATTGTGATAAATAAAAAAAAGTACAGCAGTTTAATTTAAGAACCAAAAAATTGACAGCTGTGCTATATAGATCTCAAAATAGTTGGGAAGAGAGTTTCCATGTAACAATTCCTTTGGTACATGGTTTATGAACTGATACAGAAAACAACGCTGGATTCAAAACATAGAGTTTTTCTATTGAAATGATGATAAACATTCTTGCGAACAATAGAATGTTATATATATATATATATGTGGGATACAACCATCCCAGCTCTGCAGATTTAGCTGTGAAGAGATAGAATCATTAGATCATTTGTTTTGGTACGGTCCATGTGTAGCTTGTTTTTTGTCACAGAGGAATGGCTGAAGAATTGCACAATTTACCTCTGCAAATAACACTCCTGGGTGATTTAAAAAGTCATAGTCAATCAATAAATATTATAATAATACTCTTAGCAAAAAAGTTTTCACCTCCTTGGCATTTTTCCTATTTTGTTTGTATCATTCGATTTACACAAACATGCCTACCACTTTGAAGACGCAAAATATTTTTCGTTGTGAAATAGACAAGAAATAAGACAAAAAAAACAGAAAAGTTGAGTGTGCATAATTATTCACCCCCCAAAAAAAAAAAAAAGTAAATACTTTGTGGAGGTACCTTTTGGCGTATGTCTCTATAAGCTTGACACATATTATATTATCTAGCCACTGGGATTTTTCCCATTCTTCAAGGCAAACCTGCTCCAGCTCCCTCAAGATGGATGGGTTCCACTGGTGTACATTAATCTTTAATTCATAACACAGATTCTCAATTGGATTGTGGTCCATGTTTTGACTAGGCCTTCCAATACCTTTAAATGTTTTCCTTTAAACCACTCGAGTGATGCTTTAGCAGTATGCTTGGGGTCATTGTACTGCTGAAAGGTGAACCTCCATCTCAGTCTCAAATCTCTGGAAGATTGAAACAGGTTTCCCTCAAGAATTTCCCAGTATTTAGCGCCATCCACCTTTCCTTCAATTCTGACCAGTTTCCCAGTCCCTGCTGATGACAAATACCCCCACAGCACTACCTGCCACTACCATGTTTCACTGTGGGGATGGTGTTCCGGGGTGATGAGAGGTGTTGGGTTTGCCCCAGACATAGTGTTTTCCTTGATTGCCAAAAAGCTCCATTTTAGTCTCATCTGACCAGAGTGCAGTCTTCCATATGCAAATGTTTTTCTTTAAACAATGGCTATTTTCTGGCCACTCTTCTGTAAAGCCCAACTCTGTGGAGTGTACGGCTTAAAGTGGTCCTATGGACAGATACTCCAATCTCCGCTGTGGAGCTTTGCAGCTCCTTCAGGGTTATCTTTGGTCTCTTTGTTGCCTCTCTGATTAATGCCCTCCTTGCCTGGTCTGTACATTTTGGTGGGCGGCCCTCTCTTGGCAGGTTTGTTGTGGTGCCATATTATTTCCATTCTTTAATAATAGATCTAATGGTTCTCAGTGGGATGTTCAAAGATTATGATATTTTTTTATAACCCAGCCCTGATCTGTACTTCTCCAAAAATGTGTCCCTGACCTGTTTGGAGTGCTCCTTGGTCTTCATAGTGCCGCTTGCTTGGTAGTGCCCCTTGCTTAGTGGTGTTGCAGACTCTGGGGCCTTTCAGAATAGGCGTATATATACTGAGATCATGTGACAGATCTTGTGACACTTAGATTGCACACAGGTGGACTTTATTTAACTAATTATGTGACTTCTGAAGGTAATTGGTTGCACTAGATCTTATTTAGGAGCTTCATAGTAAAGGGGGTGAATACATACAGTATGCAGGCACCATTTTTCAGTTTTTTATTTTTTAGAATTTTGTAATTTTTTTCATTTCACTTAACCAATTTGTACTATTTTGTGTATGTCCATTACAAGAAATCCAAATAAATATCAATTTAAATTACAGGTTGTAATGCAACAAAATAAGAAAAACGCCAAGGGGGGTGAATACTTTTGCAAGGCACTGTAGAGTCTATGAGAATAGAAAGGTTCAGAACTTTTGTGTAACATTACAGCACAGTTTAAAAATACATGGCAAATATAAATTAAAACGTGATGGTCTTCAGAGATAGATAGGAGGGGTTAAGTGGCGCTGAAGGTTGGGACTAAAAACAAACAAAACTATTGTAAAATATACTTTGTCTGTAAAATATATAGTATGTACAGTATTTGTTGGAAGTAGAAGCCTAAGAGTTGTTGTCCATTAGTTTACTCCAATAAGGGGAGGGATGGTAGGGTTAGGAGAAAATAATAAAGGAAAATATATATATTTGTAACGTCGTTCTTCTTTGTTGAAAGAGAGTCGGACCGAAATGCAGCGTAGTGGTTACTCGTGACTTTAATGAACAAAGCGACACATTAAATAACTTATACATATACAAAAACAACAAACGGAACGTGAAACCTATTACAGCCTATCTGGTGAAACTACACAGAGACAGGAACAATCACCCACCAAATACACAGCGAAACCCAGCTACCTAAATACGGTTCCCAATCAGAGACCACGAGAATCACCTGACTCTGATTGAGAACCGCCTCAGGCAGCCAAGCCTAACAACACCCCTACTCAGCCGCGATCCCAAATACTACGAACCCCAATACGAAAATACAATAACCCCATGTCACACCCTGGCCTGAACAAATAATTAAAGAAAACACAAAATACTAAGACTATGGCGTGACAATATTAATATATACAGTATATACATATTTATATATATATTTACAAAACAATATATGGGGGATTGCAAATGATGCAGACAATTACATTGATGGAAGCCACAATCTATCTGCAATATTAAAGCTGATCTACCCCCTGAAAAACAATTGTAATAAAATAAAGTCCCTTGGTATATCTTCTTACTTATGAGGAACAGGGGCGGCAGGGTAGCCTAGTGGTTAGAGAGTTGGACTAGTAACCGAAAGGTTGCAAGTTCGAATCCCCGAGCTGACAAGGTACAAATCTGTCGTTCTGCCCCTGAACAGGCAGTTAACCCACTGTTCCTAGGCCGTCATTGAAAATAAGAATTTGTTCTTAATTGACTTGCCTAGTAAAATAAAGGTAAAAAACAACAATTAGTATTACTCAGATCACAGAGAGAAGTAGGACTGAAAGAATGATGGAGAAATGTCAACATAGACAATCACAATTAGTATTACTCAGATCACAGAGAGAGTCAGAATGAAAGAATGATGAAGAAATGTCTACACAGACAATCACAATTAGTATTACTCAGATCACAGAGAGAAGTCGGACTGAAAGAATGATGGAGAAATATCTACACAGACAATCACAAGAGCAGACTAATGAGCCTGTTGATGTTTGCTTTGGTTTTACGCTAGTCTACAATAAGCTCACTTAGGCCATTCCGTGTTATTTATCTGGCTATAAGAGGCCCTTCACTCTTGTGTTAGTTTAATGGACAAACGACCACTCAGCAGAATCCGCCGCAACAAGTCTAAGGGAATAATATAGTCTCTCCGTTTCTGGGTCCCAGTGGTCAGAATGAAACAGTGGAGAGAAACACCCTCTGCAGCCTGGTCAAGCTCCTTACAACTAGGACCTATAATTCTCTCAGGGCATTTAACTCAACCCTAGCCAGCAAACATGCCACTAACTCAAAGGATGGATACGAGTAGGACAATGCCAACCCAATAGAAAGTAGTGGCATGGCCTTTATTGAGTATTGATGAACCTGAAGAGTACCACAAGCATCTTCTCTGCTGCACTTGACCAGAGTGAAAGATGGTTACAAACACCCTTCCTTAGATTGTAAGGACACTTGAAGAAAAAAGTGTATGTTGAATTGTCCTGTAATCTGGTACTTCATCCCGTACAGCCTATTGTTTACATTGATATGAACAACATTCCATGACATTCCATGACATTCTTAGGCTGTGAAGTATGATATAATTTAGTGGACTTCCTGCCTTTTCCACTCCTGAGCCAGCAATATGTCACTCTATCATCAAGCCGGGCGATATGGCCAAACATTTATATAACAATAAATTGACTGAATTTTCACCATAACAATAAACTGAATTATACGTTTATTTAAAAAAATTGTATAATACCCTTAAAACAACTACTAAAACTTTGAATGTTGTAGCTATCAATTTTCACATTGACAATCAACCATAGCAAATTAATTTCATTTATTTCATAGGGCCCTATAGATTGTTTATGGTAATGAACGATATCAGCAAACTGTCCACGATAAGTGGTCGATTTATCATCCCAGTTCTACTCTATCACTGTCTATTCCTCGTGGTCTGTGCCTGGTCGTGGCATCCACCTTTCACAATCCTCTATCCTGGCCACCAATCTGACTCTCCGGTTACACTAAGCTGTCACTGTCACCATGCACGGTGGGACAGCTCTGTTGTTGTTATTGTTTTGTTCGTGGCTGTTTCTTTGCCTGGCTGGGAGCATATTGGCCTGCTGTGGTCTGCCTGGCTGGGAAAGCTACGATTCAGTATGACATGTTGCTGGAATACACTACTTTAAAATTATTTTTAGAGCCCAGATCCAGAAGGTCCAGATGCTCAAAGACTTGAATCAGAGGCTTCAGTGTTACAACTACCATTCTGTTTTCTTGTTCTGAATCTTCCCTAAATGTCTAGAGGTGCGTTAAGGACTGTAACCTTTACCCATGCTGTTGACTTATACTCTGTGATCTATTCCCTCTGAACTTGTCAGGCAAACAGAAGAGAAGGGAGGATGAAAACAAGCAGTTCAAAGCATTCAAATGATTTGACTTCTCACCAACGTGGGGTCTGGCCTGGGCCTGGGAACTTCTATTGTCAAAAACTGTCAAAAGGAAATGTCACATCGCCAAAGTCACATCCAGCCTGAGTGTAACCGACATCAAGCCATAGGCTGAATATTGACTCAGTTAGCCCCTTGGCTCCCGTGTCCATAGCAACAGCTGAGGAGGTAGTTGTCACAGCTTGTTTGGCCTCAGTGGGCTAGCATGTTTCCTCTAAAAAGACCCTTGTTTCCAAATCGGGTCAGAGAGAGCACCGAGGAGTGGAGTGAAGTTTGAATGCCCTTGTGTCCAAGGGCTGAGATTCCATTCTTGTTTTGTTATTGTAATAGTTATAGTGTGTACTTTTACATGACCAGACATAAGCTACAGTATGTATGGATGTTTGTTTGATTTACTGTTATTAATGACCTTGAAGACAAGCTCTGGAAATAGGTAACTTATCCAGATTGTTGCCCTTGTTACGCCTTTCTTATTTCTCAGGACTACTTTTATTCAATAGTGCATTGATTTGGTATTCAGGAAGTGAACCCATTTAGCAACAGGAACCACATGAAGCACGCATTATCTATTATCACAATCTATCAGGAGGATTAACAAAAACAATACCTCTTTGGCCTTCCCACACATCTCTAACCTTTTCTTTCAAAAGCGTTCAGCAAATAGTCCTAATACCACTCACTTGTTTGCAGATGATTGTGAATACCACTAGCTCTTCCGTTTTTAATGAACAAACAGTGTAAAACTCTACAGGGTAAACTAAGTGTTTTTAGTGAATGTAGGATAGAGAAAATAATACATGACTGTTCTTTTTAATGTACTAACACATCAATATGTTTTTCTTCGACTAGGAGTACTGCACGGGTGTGTGTGTGTGTTGACAGGTGTCTCCTTGTCGAAGAGGTCCCTGAACAGAACCTGTTCCTACGAGGCTCCTGGTGACGTGAGAAGTTTGCACTCTTCCCATCTCCTGTGAGAGCGCTTGAACTCCAATTTCCTGAGAGACATGCTGTACTTCTGCTAGTACTGTGATCAGAATTTCAATGATTTTGGCCTTGCTGCGAGTGCGGATATTTCTCATATCACCACTCAGTGAGTGTCTTAGGCTATATCCACTACATGAACAGACTGCTATGGGACTGGTGTCGAGTAAGGGACAGTGATGGATAAAGAGGAGGGCAAGTTTATACGTTTGCTTTTACTGCAGGATGAGATTGAACTATCATGGGCGAACACTGATCTGATGATTATTCCCCTTGCAGAGTTAACATCCAGCTGTCAGTATTTCCTTGAAATGTATTGTGATGTAATATGTAATGTATTGTGATGTAATATGTAATGTATTGTGATGTATTATGTTATGTATTGTGGTGTATTATGTCATGTATTGTGATGTATTATGTAATGTATTGTGATGTATTATGTAATGTATTGTGATGTATTATGTAATGTATTGTGGTGTATTATGTAATGTATTGTGATGTATTATGTAATGTATTGTGATGTACTATGTCATGTATTGTGATGTATTATGTAATGTATTGTGATGTATTATGTAATGTATTGTGATGTACTATGTCATGTATTGTGGTGTATTATGTAATGTATTGTGGTGTATCATGTAATGTATTGTGATGTATTATGTAATGTATTGTGATGTATTATGTAATGTATTGTGATGTATTATGTAATGTATTGTGATGTATTATGTAATGTATTGTGATGTACTATGTCATGTATTGTGGTGTATTATGCAATGTATTGTGATGTATTATGTTATGTATTGTGGTGTATTATGTCATGTATTGTGATGTATTATGTAATGTATTGTGATGTATTATGTAATGTATTGTGATGTATTATGTAATGTATTGTGGTGTATTATGTAATGTATTGTGATGTATTATGTAATGTATTGTGATGTACTATGTCATGTATTGTGATGTATTATGTAATGTATTGTGATGTACTATGTCATGTATTGTGGTGTATTATGTAATGTATTGTGATGTATCATGTAATGTATTGTGGTGTATTATGTAATGTATTGTGGTGTATCATGTAATGTATTGTGATGTACTATGTCATGTATTGTGGTGTATTATGTAATGTATTGTGGTGTATTATGTAATGTATTGTGATGTATTATGTCATGTATTGTGATGTACTATGTCATGTATTGTGGTGTATTATGTAATGTATTGTGATGTATCATGTAATGTATTGTGATGTATTATGTAATGTATTGTGATGTATTATGTAATGTATTGTGATGTATTATGTAATGTATTGTGATGTATTATGTAATGTATTGTGGTGTATTATGTAATGTATTGTGATGTATTATGTAATGTATTGTGATGTACTATGTCATGTATTGTGGTGTATTATGTAATGTATTGTGGTGTATCATGTAATGTATTGTGATGTATTATGTAATGTATTGTGATGTATTATGTAATGTATTGTGATGTATTATGTAATGTATTGTGATGTATTATGTCATGTATTGTGATGTACTATGTCATGTATTGTGGTGTATTATGTAATGTATTGTGATGTATCATGTAATGTATTGTGATGTATTATGTAATGTATTGTGATGTATTATGTAATGTATTGTGATGTATTATGTAATGTATTGTGATGTATTATGTAATGTATTGTGGTGTATTATGTAATGTATTGTGATGTATTATGTAATGTATTGTGATGTACTATGTCATGTATTGTGGTGTATTATGTAATGTATTGTGGTGTATCATGTAATGTATTGTGATGTATTATTATTATTATTATATTATATATTATAATAGGATATCCTATATTATTATATATTATTATATTATTATATTATTATATTATTATTATTATATTATTATATATTATTATGTAATGTATTGTGATGTATTATGTAATGTATTGTGATGTATTATGTAATGTATTGTGGTGTATCATGTAATGTATTGTGATGTATTATGTAATGTATTGTGATGTATCGTGTAATGTATTGTGATGTATTATGTAATGTATTGTGATGTATTATGTCATGTATTGTGATGTATTATGTAATGTATTGTGATGTACTATGTCATGTATTGTGGTGTATTATGTAATGTATTGTGATGTATCATGTAATGTATTGTGATGTATTATGTAATGTATTGTGGTGTATCATGTAATGTATTGTGATGTATTATGTAATGTATTGTGATGTATTATGTAATGTATTGTGATGTATTATGTAATGTATTGTGGTGTATTATGTAATGTATTGTGATGTATTATGTAATGTATTGTGATGTATTATGTAATGTATTGTGATGTATTATGTAATGTATTGTGATGTACTATGTCATGTATTGTGGTGTATTATGTAATGTATTGTGATGCATTATGTAATGTATTGTGATGCTTTTTGTAAATATAGTGTGATCAAGTACAGTGCATTTGCAAAGTATTCAGACCCCTTGAATTTTTCTTCATTTTGTTACGTTACAGCCTTATTCTAAAATGTATAAAATATAATTTTTTCTCATCAATCTAAACACAATACCCCATAATGACAAAACAAAACAATAATTTTTTATACCATTTTTGAAAATGGATTAAAAATAATAACAAAAATACCTTATTTACATAAGTATTCAGACCCTTTGCGATAAGACTTTAAATTGAGCTCAGGTGCATCCTGTTTCCATTGATCACTCTTGAGATGTTTATACAACTTGATTGGAGTCCACCTGTGGTAAATCCAATTGATTGGACATGATTTGGAAAGGCACACACCTGTCTATATAAGGTCCCACAGTTGACAGTGCATGTCAGAGAAAAAACCAAGCCATGAGCTCGAAGGAATTGTCCATAGAGATCCGAGACAGGAAACATTTCTAAAAAACAGTTTTGCTTTGTCATTATGGGGTATTGTGTGTAGATTGATGAGAAATACAACAACAGTTCATCCATTTTAGAAGACGGCTGTAACGTAACAACATGTGAAAAAAGTCAAGGTGTCTGAATACTTTCAGAACGCATTGAATACCATTAATATATGAAAGTGTAGTTAATCTGTAATATAAAAACGTGGTTACACACTTTCGTCCTCACTGTCCTCTGTGGTATTTGGCAGTAATAGCTCCATTACATTCTGTATCTGTGGCACTTCCACATTTGTCATTGAAGTACAGAGCATAGATCCCAGAGGATTGACAGAAGAGGGTTAAGGTAAATGCATACGCAGCTGACTGAGATTCTTATTACCCTTCCTCTATTTTCCAGTTACTTAAAAAGTCAATTAAAAAGGCCATTATCTTTTCATTTTCCAAATGAAATAGGAAAACAAATTAATTTGACCCTCTGGTTTTTTGCTGGCATTACGTTCGGTTTTTGTTTTTGTTTACTATTTTTCATCTATCTGGTTTATGAGCTGTTTATAGAACTGGACCATTATTTTTCTCTAACTCCCCAAGGTGAGGTTTGATGTCTCTCCATCCTTTTTATTCCCACTTGTCCAACACTCAATGTCATCTAAATGTGTTTTTGTCTTTCTATATTCATGATATCCCATTTTATACTCTTCGACCAATTTCGTTGAAATTGCAATGGAGCAAATTGTGTGGATATTTAATAGAAAAAAGAAAAGTCTGACTTCACATACTGAACACAAATATAAACGTACCATGCAACAATTTCTAAGATTTTACTGAGTTACAGTTCATATAAGGAAATCAGTCATTTGAAATAGATAAATTAGGCCCTAATCTATGGATTTCACATGACTGGGCAGAGGCGCAGCCTGGGGGGGCCTGGGGGGGGCATAGGATCACCCACTGGGGAGCCAGGGTCAACCAATCAGAATAAGTTTTTCGCCACAAAAACGGATTTATTACAGACAGAAATACTCCTCAGTTTCATCAGCTGTCCGGGTGGCTGGTCTCAAGATGATCCCACAGGTGAAGAATTCCACTCCAGCCATTACAACTAGCCCATCATCCTACAGCTCCTCCCACCAGCCTGCGCTGCTGCTGGTCTGTGGATGTTTGGATCATGTTGCTGAGGACCTCCTCAACTTTTTGAATATATTTTTTTGTAGTCATGCTGAGACAAAGGACGCAATTCTATCAGGTCCGCTTTAGCCAACATCCGCATAGCGATTGTTTTCGTAGTGTCAGAGTTTGAACTTTGTTTGAGCTGTCAAATCCACAAGTGTCTCCTGGCATTCAACTTAAAGCGGGCATTGCCATTGTTGCATAAAGATAAATCCCATGAAGCCTTGTTTACAAGTCCGAACAATGGAATGTGAGATGTAATCTACACCTCCATTAGGATTATATATATCCTCATTATTTTGTTTAGTGATTTTCAATTTCAGTGTAAACATTTCTACATAGCCACCACTTTCTCATTTTGAACTTCTAAGCGAGTGGGGCGGATGCGACTTTGTGACAATGATCACAAGAGCAGCTGCACAACGATTTGAGGATCCAACCTCGAACTCCATTATCAAATTCACTGATAACACGACAGTAGTACCCTGATCACTAAAAATGACGAGACAGCCAACAAGGAGGAGGTAGGCACTTCTGACGGTGTAATTCCAGGTAAACAACCTCTCCCTCAATGTCATCAAGATAATGGAGCTGATTGTGGTCTTCAGGAGGAACCAGGCAGGGTATGCCCCCATCCTCATCAACTGGGCCGCTGTGGAGACAGTCAAAAACATCAAGTTCTTTGGCATACACATCTCAGAGGAGCTGAAATGGTCAAACTACATGGACACCGTGGTGAAGAAGGCACGACAGCAACTCTTTATCATCAGAAGGCTGAAGAAATTCAGCCTGTCCCCGAGGGCCCTTAGTGTTCTATTCGAGCACCATCGAGAGCATACTGTCGGGCTGCATCACAGCCTCTTCTCCCCACATCCATCACTCAGACGCAAACAGTACTGGAGTATAATGGCTAAAAGTAACAGACTAGCCAATAGCTTCTACCATCAGGTTGCTGAATAGCCACCACAAGTCAGGAACTTGCTCCCCCTGTCCCCCTCCTGCACACACCTCCATATGAAAACAGCAAATTTGAGGTATTTGAAGTTGAGAGATTGTTATATACGTAAAAATACAGTTGAAGTCGGAAGTTTACATATACCTCAGCCAAATACATCTAAACTCAGTTTTTCACAATCCCTGACATTTAATCCTTCTAAAAATTCCCTGTTTTAGGTCATTTAATTAAGATCACCACTTTATTTTAAGAATGTGAAATATCAGAATAATAGTAAGAGAGAATGATTTATTTCAGCTTTTATTTCTTTCATCACATTCCCAGTGGGTCAGAAGTTTACATAGACTTAATTAGTAATTGGTAGCATAGCCTTTAAACTGTTTAACTTGGGTCAAATGTTTTGGTTAGCCTTCCACAAGCTTCCCACAATAAGGTGGGTGAATTTTGGCCCATTCCTCTTGACAGAGCTTTGCTTTTTCAGTTCTGCCCGCACATTTTCTGTGGGATTGAGGTCAGGGCTTTGTGATGGCCACTCCAATACCTTGACTTTGTTGTCGTTAAGCCATTTTGCCACAACTTTGGAAGTATGCTTGGGGTCATTGTCCATTTGGAAGACCCATTTGCGGCCAAGCTTTAACTTCCTGATTGAGACTGTCTTGTTGCTTCAATATTCCCACATAATTTTTCTTCCTCATGATGCCATCTATTTCGTGAAGTGCACCAGTCCAACATGATGCCGCCACCCCCATGCTTCACGGTTGGGATGGTGTTCTTCGGCTTGCAAGCCTCCCCCTTTTTCCTCCAAACATAACGATGGTCATTATGGCCAAACAGTTCTATTTTTGTTTCATCAGACCAGAGGACATTTCTCCAAAAAGTACGATCTTTGTCCCCATGTGCAGTTGCAAACCATAGTCCGGCTTTTTTTTATGGCGGTTTTGGAGCAGTGGCTTTGCTGAGTGGCCTTTCAGGTTATGTCGATATAGGACTCGTTTTACTGTGGATATGGATACTTTATTACCCGTTTCCTCCAGCATCTTCACAAGGTTCTTTGCTATCGTTCTGGGATTGATTTGCACTTTTCACACCAAAGTATGTTCATCTCTAGGAGACAGAACGTGTCTCCTTCCTGAACTGTATGACGGCTGCGTCGTCCCATGGTGTTTATGTTTGCGTGCTATTGTTTGTACAGATGAACGTGGTACCTTCAGGCGTTTGGAAATTGCTCCCAAGGATGAACCAGACTTGTAAAAATGGAGACAGAAATACCTTATTTACATACGTTTTCAGACCCTTTACTATTAGAAATTGAGCTCAGGTGCATCCTGTTTCCATTGATCATCCTTGAGAGGTTTCTAAAACTTGATTGGACATGAGTTGTAAAGGCACACACCTGTCTATATAAGTTCCCACGGTTGGCAATGTATGTCGGAGCAAAAACCAAGCAATGAGTTTGAAGGAGTTGTCCGTATAGCTCCAAGACAGCATTTGGTCGAGGCACAGATCTGAGGAAGAGTAGCAAAACATTTCTGCAGCATTGAATGTCCCCAATAACACAGTGGCCTCCATAATTCCTAAATGGAAGAAATTTGGAACTACCAAGACTCTTCCTAGAGCTGGCCGCCTAGCCAAAATGAGCAGTCAGGGGAAAAGAGCTTTGGCCAGGGAAGTGACCAAGAACCCGATGGTCACTCTGACAGAGCTCTAGAGTTCGTCTTTGGAGATGGGAGAATCTTCCAGAAGTACAACCATCTCTGCAGCACTCCACAAATTGGGAGTTTGCCAAAAAGGAACCTAAAGACTCTCAGACCATGAGAAACAAGATTGTCTGGTCTGATGAAACCAAGATTTAACTCTCTGGTCTGAATGCCAAGCGTCACGTCTGGAGGAAACCTGGCACCATCCCTATGGTGAAGCATGGTGGTGACAGCATCATGCTGTGGGGATGTTATTCAGCAGCAGGGGCTTGGAGACTAGTCAGGATCGAGGCAAAGCTGAACGGTGCAAAGGACAGGAAGATCCTTGATGAAAACTTGCTCCAGAGCGCTCAGGTCTTCAGACTGGGGTGAAGGCTCAACTTCCAACCGGACAATGACCCTAAGCACACAGCCAAGACTACGCGGGAGTGGCTTCGGGACAAGTCTCTGAATGTCCTCGAGTGGCCCAGCCAGAGCCCGGACTTGAACCCGATCAAACATCTCTGGAGACACCTGAAAATAGCTGTGCAGCGACTCTCTCCATGCAACCTGACAGAGATTAAAAGGATCTGCAGAGAAGAATGGGAGAAACTCCCCAAATACAGGTGTTCCAAGCTTGTTGTGTCATACCCAAGAAGAATCGATGCTATAATTGCTGCCAATGGTGCTTCAACAGGGTACTGAGTAAAGGGTCTGAATACTTCTGTAAATGTATATTATTATTATTTATTTTTGTCTAAATTCGCAAATGTTTTAGCTTTGTCATTATGGGTGTTCAGATTGACGAGGGGGGAAAAAACGATGTAATCAATTTTAGAATATGGCTGTGGAAAAGTCAAGGGTTCTGAATATTTTCCGAAGGCACTGTATATATGTATAGATAGAGAGAGAGAGAGAGAGAGAGAGAGAGAAATAGAGAGAAAGAGAAAGCGGGAGGGTGAGAAAGAGAGAGAGGGGGTGGGGGAGAGAGAGAACGATAGAGAGGGGGGAGCTTTAGGTAAGTGATACATTAATTTGGAGATGATATTCAGCCATTGGGCTATAAACTCCAAAGCACCTCTACAACTCCAGAGCACCCCTACAACTCCAGAGCACCCCTACAACTCCAGAACACCCCTACAACTCCAGAGCACCCCTACAACTCCAGAGCACATCTACAACTCCAGAATACCCCTACAACTCCAGAGCACCCCTACAACTCCAGAGCACATCTACAACTCCAGAGCACCCCTACAAATCCAGAGTACATCTACAACTCCAGAGCACCTCTACAACTCCAGAGCACCCCTACAACTCCGGAGCACATCTACAACTCCAGAGCACCCCTACAACTCCAGAGCACATCTACAACTCCAGAGCACCTCTACAACTCCAGAGCACCCCTACAACTCCAGAGCACCCCTACAACTCCAGAGGACCCCTACAACTCCAGAGCACATCTACAACTCCAGAGCACCCCTACAACTTCAGAGCACCCCTACAACTTCAGAGGACCCCTACAACTCCAGAGCACATCTACAACTCCAGAGCACCCCTACAACTCCAGAGCACCCCTACAACTCCAGAGCACATCTACAACTCCAGAGCACCCCTACGACTCCAGAGCACCCCTACAACTCCAGAGGACCCCTACAACTTCAGAGCACCCCTACAACTCCAGAGCACATCTACAACTCCAGAGGACCCCTACAACTCCAGAGCACATCTACAACTCCAGAGCACCCCTACAACTTCAGAGCACCCCTACAACTTCAGAGCACCCCTACAACTCCAGAGCACATCTACAACTCCAGAGCACCCCTACAACTCCAGAGCACCCCTACGACTCCAGAGCACATCTACAACTCCAGAGCACCCCTACGACTCCAGAGCACCCCTACAACTCCAGAGGACCCCTACAACTCCAGAGCACATCTACAACTCCAGAGCACCTCTACAACTTCAGAGCACCCCTACAACTTCAGAGCACCCTACAACTCCAGAGCACATCTACAACTCCAGAGCACCCCTACAACTCCAGAGCACCCCTACAACCCCAGAGCACATCTACAACTCCAGAGCACCCTACACTCCAGAGCACATCTACAACTCCAGAGCACCCCTACAACTCCAGAGCACCCCTATAACTCCAGAGCACCCCAGAGCACCAGAGCACCCCTACAACTTCAGAGCACCCCTACAACTCCAGAGCACCCCTACAACCTAGAGCAACTCAACAGAGCACCCTACAACTTCAGAGCACCCCTACAACTAGAGCACCCTACAACTTCAGAGCACCCCTACAACTTCAGAGCACCCCTACAACTTTTTACAACTCCAGAGCACCCCTACAACTTCAGAGCACATTTACAACTCCAGAGCACATCTACAACTCCAGAGGACCCCTACAACTCCAGAGCACATCTACAACTCCAGAGCACCCCTACGACTCCAGAGCACCCCTACAACCCTCCAGAGGACCCCTACAACTCCAGAGCACATCTACAACTCCAGAGCACCTCTACAACTTCAGAGCACCCCTACAACTTCAGAGCACCCCTACAACTCCAGAGCACATCTACAACTCCAGAGCACCCCTACAACTCCAGAGCACCCCTACAACCCCAGAGCACATCTACAACTCCAGAGCACCCCTACAACTCCAGAGCACATCTACAACTCCAGAGCACCCCTACAACTCCAGAGCACCCCTATAACTCCAGAGCACCCCTACAACTCCAGAGCACCCCTACAACTTCAGAGCACCCCTACAACTTCAGAGCACCCCTACAACTCCAGAGCACCCCTACAACTCCAGAGCACCCCTACAACTTCAGAGCACCCCTACAACTTCAGAGCACCCCTACAACTCCAGAGCACCCCTACAACTTCAGAGCACCCCTACAACTTCAGAGCACCCCTACAACTTCAGAGCACATTTACAACTCCAGAGCACCCCTACAACTTCAGAGCACATTTACAACTCCAGAGCACATCTACAACTCCAGAGCACCCCTACAACTCCAGAGCACCCCTACAACTCCAGAGCACATCTACAACTACAGAGCACCCCTACAACTCCAGAGCACATCTACAACTCCAGAGCACATCTACAACTCCAGAGCACCTCTACAACTCCAGAGCACATCTACAACTCCAGAGCACATCTACAACTCCAGAGCACATCTACAACTCCAGAGCACCCCTATAACTCCAGAGCACCCCTACAACTCCAGAGCACCCCTACAACTCCAGAGCACCCCTACAACTTCAGAGCACCCCTACAACTTCAGAGCACCCCTACAACTCCAGAGCACCCCTACAACTCCAGAGCACCCCTACAACTTCAGAGCACCCCTACAACTTCAGAGCACCCCTACAACTCCAGAGCACCCCTACAACTTCAGAGCACCCCTACAACTTCAGAGCACCCCTACAACTTCAGAGCACATTTACAACTCCAGAGCACCCCTACAACTTCAGAGCACATTTACAACTCCAGAGCACATCTACAACTCCAGAGCACCCCTACAACTCCAGAGCACCCCTACAACTCCAGAGCACATCTACAACTACAGAGCACCCCTACAACTCCAGAGCACATCTACAACTCCAGAGCACATCTACAACTCCAGAGCAACTCTACAACTCCAGAGCACCCCTACAACTCCAGAGCACCCCTACAACTTCAGAGCACCCCTACAACTCCAGAGCACCCCTACAACTCCAGAGAACCCCTACAACTCCAGAGCACCCCTACAACTCCAGAGCACCCCTACAACTCCAGAGCACCCCTACAACTCCAGAGAACCCCTACAACTCCAGAGCACCCCTACAACTCCAGAGCACCCCTACAGCTCCAGAGCACCCCTACAACTCCAGAGCACATCTACAACTCCAGAGCACCCCTACGACTCCAGAGCACCCCTACAACTCCAGAGGACCCCTACAACTCCAGAGCACATCTACAACTCCAGAGCACCCCTACAACTTCAGAGCACCCCTACAACTTCAGAGCACCCCTACAACTCCAGAGCACATCTACAACTCCAGAGCACCCCTACAACTTCAGAGCACCCCTACAACTTCAGAGCACCCCTACAACTCCAGAGCACATCTACAACTCCAGAGCACCCCTACAACTCCAGAGCACCCCTACGACTCCAGAGCACATCTACAACTCCAGAGCACCCCTACGACTCCAGAGCACCCCTACAACTCCAGAGGACCCCTACAACTCCAGAGCACATCTACAACTCCAGAGCACCTCTACAACTTCAGAGCACCCCTACAACTTCAGAGCACCCCTACAACTCCAGAGCACATCTACAACTCCAGAGCACCCCTACAACTCCAGAGCACCCCTACAACCCCAGAGCACATCTACAACTCCAGAGCACCCCTACAACTCCAGAGCACATCTACAACTCCAGAGCACCCCTACAACTCCAGAGCACCCCTATAACTCCAGAGCACCCCTACAACTCCAGAGCACCCCTACAACTTCAGAGCACCCCTACAACTTCAGAGCACCCCTACAACTCCAGAGCACCCCTACAACTCCAGAGCACCCCTACAACTTCAGAGCACCCCTACAACTTCAGAGCACCCCTACAACTCCAGAGCACCCCTACAACTTCAGAGCACCCCTACAACTTCAGAGCACCCCTACAACTTCAGAGCACATTTACAACTCCAGAGCACCCCTACAACTTCAGAGCACATTTACAACTCCAGAGCACATCTACAACTCCAGAGGACCCCTACAACTCCAGAGCACATCTACAACTCCAGAGCACCCCTACGACTCCAGAGCACCCCTACAACTCCAGAGGACCCCTACAACTCCAGAGCACATCTACAACTCCAGAGCACCTCTACAACTTCAGAGCACCCCTACAACTTCAGAGCACCCCTACAACTCCAGAGCACATCTACAACTCCAGAGCACCCCTACAACTCCAGAGCACCCCTACAACCCCAGAGCACATCTACAACTCCAGAGCACCCCTACAACTCCAGAGCACATCTACAACTCCAGAGCACCCCTACAACTCCAGAGCACCCCTATAACTCCAGAGCACCCCTACAACTCCAGAGCACCCCTACAACTTCAGAGCACCCCTACAACTTCAGAGCACCCCTACAACTCCAGAGCACCCCTACAACTCCAGAGCACCCCTACAACTTCAGAGCACCCCTACAACTTCAGAGCACCCCTACAACTCCAGAGCACCCCTACAACTTCAGAGCACCCCTACAACTTCAGAGCACCCCTACAACTTCAGAGCACATTTACAACTCCAGAGCACCCCTACAACTTCAGAGCACATTTACAACTCCAGAGCACATCTACAACTCCAGAGCACCCTACAACTCCAGAGCACCCCTACAACTCCAGAGCACATCTACAACTACAGAGCACCCCTACAACTCCAGAGCACATCTACAACTCCAGAGCACATCTACAACTCCAGAGCACCACTACAACTCCAGAGCACACCTACAACTCCAGAGCACATCTACAACTCCAGAGCACATCTACAACTCCAGAGCACCCCTATAACTCCAGAGCACCCCTACAACTCCAGAGCACCCCTACAACTCCAGAGCACCCCTACAACTTCAGAGCACCCCTACAACTTCAGAGCACCCCTACAACTCCAGAGCACCCCTACAACTCCAGAGCACCCTACAACTTCAGAGCACCCTACAACTTCAGAGCACCCCTACAACTCCAGAGCACCCCTACAACTTCAGAGCACCCTACAACTTCAGAGCACCCCTACAACTTCAGAGCACATTTACAACTCCAGAGCACCCCTACAACTTCAGAGCACATTTACAACTCCAGAGCACATCTACAACTCCAGAGCACCCCTACAACTCCAGAGCACCCCTACAACTCCAGAGCACATCTACAACTACAGAGCACCCCTACAACTCCAGAGCACATCTACAACTCCAGAGCACATCTACAACTCCAGAGCAACTCTACAACTCCAGAGCACCCCTACAACTCCAGAGCACCCCTACAACTTCAGAGCACCCCTACAACTCCAGAGCACCCCTATAACTCCAGAGAACCCCTACAACTCCAGAGCACCCCTACAACTCCAGAGCACCCCTACAACTCCAGAGCACCCCTACAACTCCAGAGCACCCCTACAACTCCAGAGCACCCCTACAACTCCAGAGCACCCCTACAGCTCCAGAGCACCCCTACAACTCCAGAGCACATCTACAACTCCAGAGCACCCCTACGACTCCAGAGCACCCCTACAACTCCAGAGGACCCCTACAACTCCAGAGCACATCTACAACTCCAGAGCACCCCTACAACTTCAGAGCACCCCTACAACTTCAGAGCACCCCTACAACTCCAGAGCACATCTACAACTCCAGAGCACCCCTACAACTCCAGAGCACCCCTACAACTCCAGACCACATCTTCAACTCCAGAGCACCCCTACAACTCCAGAGCACATCTACAACTCCAGAGCACCCCTACAACTCCAGAGCACCCCTATAACTCCAGAGAACCCCTACAACTCCAGAGCACCCCTATAACTCCAGAGCACCCCTACAACTCCAGAGCACCCCTACAACTCCAGAGCACCCCTACAACTTCAGAGCACCCCTACAACTTCAGAGCACCCCTACAACTTCAGAGCACATTTACAACTCCAGAGCACATCTACAACTCCAGAGCACCCCTACAACTCCAGAGCACCCCTACAACTCCAGAGCACATCTACAACTCCAGAGCACCCCTACAACTCCAGAGCACATCTACAACTCCAGAGCACATCTACAACTCCAGAGCACCTCTACAACTCCAGAGCACCCCTACAACTCCAGAGCACATCTACAACTCCAGAGCACCCCTACAACTCCAGAGCACCCCTATAACTCCAGAGAACCCCTACAACTCCAGAGCACCCCTACAACTCCAGAGCACCCCTACAACTCCAGAGAACCCCTACAACTCCAGAGCACCCCTACAACTCCAGAGCACCCCTACAACTCCAGAGCACCCCTACAACTCCAGAGCACATCTACAACTCCAGAGCACCCCTACAACTCCAGAGCACCCCTACAACTCCAGAGCACATCTACAACTCCAGAGCACCCCTACAACTCCAGAGCACCCCGACAACTTCAGAGCACCCCTACAACTCCAGAGCACCCCTACAACTCCAGAGCACATCTACAACTCCAGAGCACCCCTACAACTCCAGAGCACCCCGACAACTTCAGAGCACCCCTACAACTTCAGAGCACCCCTACAACTCCAGAGCACCCCTACAACTCCAGAGCACATCTACAACTCCAGAGCACCCCTACAACTCCAGAGCACATCTACAACTCCAGAGCACCCTACAACTCCAGAGCACCCTACAACTCCAGAGCACATCTACAACTCCAGAGCACCCCTACAACTCCAGAGCACATCTACAACTCCAGAGCACCCCTACAACTCCAGAGCACATCTCCAACTCCAGAGCACCCCTACAACTCCAGAGCACATCTCCAACTCCAGAGCACCCCTACAACTCCAGAGCACCCCTACAACTCCAGAGCACCCCTACAACTCCAGAGCACATCTACAACTCCAGAGCACATCTACAACTCCAGAGCACCCCTACAACTCCAGAGCACCCCTACAACTTCAGAGCACATCTACAACTCCAGAGCACCCCTACAACTCCAGAGCACCCCTACAACTCCAGACCACATCTACAACTCCAGAGCACCCCTACAACTCCAGAGCACATCTACAACTCCAGAGCACATCTACAACTCCAGAGCACCCCTACAACTCCAGAGAACCCCTACAACTCCAGAGCACCCCTATAACTCCAGAGCACCCCTACAACTCCAGAGCACCCCTACAACTCCAGAGCACCCCTACAACTTCAGAGCACCCCTACAACTTCAGAGCACCCCTACAACTCCAGAGCACCCCTACAACTTCAGAGCACCCCTACAACTCCAGAGCACCCCTACAACTCCAGAGCACCCCTACAACTCCAGAGCACCCCTACAACTTCAGAGCACATCTACAACTCCAGAGCACCCCTACAACTCCAGAGCACCCCTACAACTTCAGAGCACATCTACAACTCCAGAGCACCCCTACAACTCCAGAGCACCCCTACAACTCCAGACCACATCTACAACTCCAGAGCACCCCTACAACTCCAGAGCACATCTACAACTCCAGAGCACATCTACAACTCCAGAGCACCCCTACAACTCCAGAGAACCCCTACAACTCCAGAGCACCCCTATAACTCCAGAGCACCCCTACAACTCCAGAGCACCCCTACAACTCCAGAGCACCCCTACAACTTCAGAGCACCCCTACAACTCCAGAGCACCCCTACAACTCCAGAGCACCCCTACAACTCCAGAGCACCCCTACAACTCCAGAGCACCCCTACAACTCCAGAGCACCCCTACAACTCCAGAGAACCCCTACAACTCCAGAGAACCCCTACAACTCCAGAGCACCCCTATAACTCCAGAGCACACCTACAACTCCAGAGCACATCTACAACTCCAGAACACCCCTACAACTCCAGAGCACATCTACAACTCCAGAGCACCCCTACAACTCCAGAGCACCCCTACAACTCCAGAGCACATCTACAACTCCAGAGCACCCCTACAACTCCAGAGCACCCCGACAACTTCAGAGCACCCCTACAACTTCAGAGCACCCCTACAACTCCAGAGCATCTCTACAACTCCAGAGCACATCTACAACTCCAGAGCACCCCTACAACTCCAGAGCACCCCTACAACTCCAGAGCACCCCTACAACTCCAGAGCACATCTACAACTCCAGAGCACCCCTACAACTCCAGAGCACCCCGACAACTTCAGAGCACCCCTACAACTTCATAGCACCCCTACAACTCCAGAGCACATGTACAACTCCAGAGCACATCTACAACTCCAGAGCACCCCTACAACTCCAGAGCACCCCTACAACTCCAGAGCACATCTCCAACTCCAGAGCACCCCTACAACTCCAGAGCACCCCTACAACTCCAGAGCACCCCTACAACTCCAGAGCACCCCTACAACTTCAGAGCACCTCTACAACTTCAGAGCACATCTACAACTCCAGAGCACATCTACAACTCCAGAGCACCCCTACAACTCCAGAGCACCCCTACAACTCCAGAGCACATCTACAACTCCCGAGCACCCCTACAACTCCAGAGCACATCTACAACTCCAGAGCACATCTACAACTCCAGAGCACCTCTACAACTCCAGAGCACCCCTACAACTCCAGAGCACATTTACAACTCCAGAGCACCCCTACAACTCCAGAGCACCCCTACAACTCCAGAGAACCCCTACAACTCCAGAGCACCCCTACAACTCCAGAGCACCCCTACAACTCCAGAGCACATCTACAACTCCAGAGCACCCCTACAACTCCAGAGCACCCCTACAACTCCAGAGCACCCCTACAACTCCAGAGCACATCTACAACTCCAGAGCACCCCTACAACTCCAGAGCACCCCGACAACTTCAGAGCACCCCTACAACTTCAGAGCACCCTACAACTTCAGAGCACCCTACAACTCCAGAGCACATCTACAACTCCAGAGCACCCCTACAACTCCAGAGCACATCTACAACTCCAGAGCACATCTACAACTCCAGAGCACCCCTACAACTCCAGAGCACCCCTACAACTCCAGAGGACATCTACAACTCGAGAGCACATCTACAACTCCAGAGCACCCCTACAACTCCAGAGCACCCCTACAACTCCAGAGCACCCCTACAACTCCAGAGCACCCCTACAACTCCAGAGCACACCTACAACTCCAGAGCACATCTACAACTCCAGAGCACCCCTACAACTCCAGAGCACCCCGACAACTTCAGAGCACCCCTACAACTTCAGAGCACCCCTACAACTTCAGAGCACCCCTACAACTCCAGAGCACATCTACAACTCCAGAGCACCCCTACAACTCCAGAGCACATCTACAACTCCAGAGCACATCTACAACTCCAGAGCACCCCTACAACTCCAGAGCACCCCTACAACTCCAGAGGACATCTACAACTCGAGAGCACATCTACAACTCCAGAGCACCCCTACAACTCCAGAGCACCCCTACAACTCTAGAGGACCCCTACAACTCCAGAGCACATTTTCAACTCCATACTGTGTGAGGTAAAGTGTATGATCGGGACTCTCTCCTTGCCTCATAGGGGGGAAAGCAAGGCCCTGGGGATTCCTCAATCAATATTTAATGTTGTTTTTCAGCATTTCACTCAAGGCAGGCCTTTTTCTTCCTTGCGAAGCGATAACTGCTTTTATTACCATTTTGAAAAGTGTTCCAATATTATCTGCGTTAAAGCATGTCCGCTGTCTCGCAGACTACTTAGGCGAGAGGAGACTAAGGCTATGTTTAAAAAGGCATCCCGATTCTTGATCATTTTTCCACTAATTGGTCTATGACCAATCACTTCAGATATTTTCACGTCAGCTCTTTTTCAGTGCTTATCTGATTAGTCAACAGACCATTTATCATGAAAATAAAAAGATCAGATTTGGGCTGCCTGTCTAAGCGCAGCCATACAGAAACTTTTGGAAGTTGTATAATTATTTACACTGCAGCACTCAGTTCTAAAGGTAGGTATTGTGTGTGTGTGTATGTGTGTGTGTGTGTGTGTGTGTGTGTGTGTGTGTGGGGGGCTATATTTTATATTTTATTCTACCGTACCTTGTTAATGACCTAATTCAATTTGAGTACAGCAGGAAGTGGAGAAAAGCACAATGTGTGTTGCTTATCAATGGCTGTGGAGGGGTTGGTGTTCCTGTTCTTTGTGCGACTGCTTCCACCTTTTCATCCAGACGTGGTACAGTAGTTTCCCTCTCTTAGGTTATGCCAGATGTAATGAGTTTTTTTAAATGGCCATGTTTACGATTGTTCACCACTGTATCTTGCCTATGCCGCTCTGTACCATCACTCATGCATATATCTTTATGTACATATTCTTTATCCCCTTACACTGTGTATAAGAGAGTAGTTTTGGAATTGTTAGTTAGATTACTTGTTGGTTATTACTGCATTGTCGGAACTAGAAGCACAAGCATTTTCGCTACACTCGCATTAACATCTGCTAACCATGTGTATGTGACAAATAACATTTGATTTGATTTGTTGTTGTTTTATGTCCTCAAATTCAGCTATGAAATGTGCTATTGAATATACTAAATCAAATCAAATCAAATCAAGTATGTATCTACAGTATGGCTGGAGTGCCGTTCGACAATTTACCAATTTCACATAAACAATCCTTTAACCTGTAGAGGTTTACTCGCAGGACAAGAACCGATACCGAAAACTGAGTCAAACACTTAGACATGAGTGATGACACTCACAGTTTATGCTCCAACATAAGCAAAACCACAAACCAGTTTTGAGGACATGACAGAACACGTGCTCCCCACTGCGTTGTGTAATTCTGCCCATGCACATATTGCACCTGAGCAGCTCCACCTCCTTGCAAGGGTCACATCCACAAGTACAGTGGAATGCCCATAATAGTGTCAGTTGTATCTGTATAACGGATTCATTAGCTAATCAATCACACAACTGGCAATATTTTAATCTGAAATGCAACAATTACCATGTGAAACAAGACTAAGATCAACTGTATATCAACTTGAATACCACACTCTCTCTGCCAAGGAAGACAGTGGTCCCACCCAGAAACACTTCCATTGAATTTAATTTGGATTGAATTGGGCTTTCAGTCCGTAGAAATAGAATAAGTATATATCTATGCCTCAGACTTTACACAGGCGGCATCAGGTGTCTGTCTTCCTGTCTTTGTTCTGTGAGCTCAGTTCCATTGCTGGCGCAAGCCTGCTGCTGTTGTATGTTTAACTAGCAGTTCTGTCACTCAGGATGTGGTGTCAGACAAGCAGCCAGGTCCCACTCTCTGGTTGATTAGACACTGGCTCCCAAAGCCAATTACTCAACACATCCCTAACTCGTCATCTATCAACCGACCCAGCTGATTTAAAACGTTTGTATAATTTCACCCAGTAGTTTTAAAAGTGGTGCTCATGAGCCAACATTTTTGTTGTTGTTGTGTACTACGTCATCCAAATGTGTAACACGTGTCATCCATTTACCTACCATGTGTCATCCAATTGTGTACTACGTCATCCATTTACCTACCATGTGTCATCCAATTGTGTACTACGTCATCCATTTACCTACCATGTGTCATCCAATTGCCTACCATGTGTCATCCAATTGTGTACTACGTCATCCATTTACCTACCATGTGTCATCCAATTGTGTACTACGTCGTCCATTTACCTACCATGTGTCATCCAATTGTGTACTACGTCGTCCATTTACCTACCATGTGTCATCCAATTGTGTACTACGTCGTCCATTTTGTATGATATGTTACGTCCTGCAATTTTTAGCAATTCTTATTATATGTTATTATATGCTGCTAATGTCTAGTTGATTAACCTACATGTCACATTGGTTTTGCAAACACCATTTGCATATGGTCAGATAAGCCTATTTTGCCAAATTGCAGCCAAATAGGTTCTGTTACTCCTGCATACTCCCAAAAAGAGAAATCAAGTAATCTGCAATGAATTTTGACATTTTCTGCCAAGGAGGTTTTAGTCGCAAAATGTTACATCAAAATTTGACATCCAGCTAAGATGTTTGTTGCAGTATTTCTCAAGTGAAAAAAAGCTGCATGAAAACTAGTCGTCTCTCATTGAATGACAAACAAACACTTAATTGAAGAATCCTCTCCATAGTTCCCGCTCTTACTGGGAGTAGTACTGTTGACCAATCACAGATGAAGGTGAGTAGACTTTGGTCATCGAACTTCGACTTGCCTTAAGAAAAACATGTGGTGGGCGCAAACAGCTGAAAAAAAAACCTACCGAACACATAAACTAACAAAAAAGTCACAAAATGTGGTTATAATACTGTATATGCACAAACTATTTCGATTGGGAAGCCACAGGCATTATAACCTCCCTTGTCTGTCAGACACAGGTTTGGCCCTGCATGCCTTTATCTCACCTCATTTGCACACACTGTATATAGACTTTTTCTACTATATTATTGACTGTATGTTTGTTTATTACACGTGTAACTCTGTGTTGTTGTTTGTGTCGAACTGCTTTGCTTTATCTTGGCCAGGTCGCAATTGTAAATGAGAACTTGTTCTCAACTGGCCTACCTGGTTAAATAAAGGTGTTCTCAATTAGCCTACCTTGTTAAATAAAGGTGAAATGAAAATATATAAATAAATGCCTGATCGGTAATCTGGCCATGGGTACGCTACCCTTCCTTCCTACTATCCTCACTCACACCTTCCCATAAACCCAGAATGGGCTACTAATGGTTAGCAATAAACAATATCATAGCCTACACTGCAAACAAATCAAGTAAAAAAAATCAAGTATGTTATTTAATGGAATTACTTCCAAGAACCTGTTTCTTCTTCTCTCTTGCATAAAATACAGGAAGATTGGTTGGATAGTGTGATTCACTGAGAATAAAATGCAACCAGACATTACCAAGATAGTCATAGCTCTAGCTCCTGATAAAGTACTTCTGTACTTCGTACATCTGATTTTGACATCCAATGGGTCTGTTTATGAGAACTATATGCCTATTGATCTTACAAATCTCTTCCGTGGTATTTTCAAACAGTGAGGTATGATGAGAATGAGAGTAGTAGGCCAGTATATTATATCTTTTTTTATGACATTACAGTAGTACAGTGAAAAGTAATCTGAAACTCCTAAACTGACATCATATCCATATGAAAGTACTCTGATCCATGCCCCTCCCTCGCGGTGACATCAGCAGGGTCCTGCTCTCTCTTCCCATCGCCAAAGACTCACAAAGGACTACAACTGGATAGTCGGGAACTCGCAAAACTACGCCCGTTTGATGCATTTATTCCAAAGGATTTATTTAAGGGACTTTTACTAGGTGAGCTAAGATTTTAAAGTTCTTATTCCCACGTTTTCAAATGTTAAACTTATGCTCTCATCCAAACAGAAGTGCTCGCGTCGACAAAAACAGTTTGCATGATGTAGTTGCGTTCTCATAGTTTAGGAACCTCATTAGCTCATTTATGAATAACTTTAAAAAACAATCAGAATGGAGACCGTCGTTGTGATGTTATTTTAATGGAAACTATTATAATTTTTATGGCTGGATATTTTTACGAGCCGAAGGGGCAGTGTAGCCACTTAGCTGACCAAAGGTGGGTGGGTTTTTCTGTCTTTGCGGTGCTAATTTGTAGTTCTTACCTACATTGTTTCTTCTTACCACGTCATGCACCCTATAAATCACTATATCTCTCTGCCTCCACACAAGTTTTGCTGCCAATTATAAAAACAGTTTTGCCTTGAGTAATAGCAGTCATAAATTGTCGAAATTGTCTCCACTCTCCATCACCTATTGAAAACAACAATTTAAAACGTTTTAAGAGTGGTGCATTAGCAACATTGATGTAATGCAGTGACAGTCGGTGCCGATCAAGATTAGGGAGGTCGATTTTTTTTAATGATCATTATTTCTATCACAATATATTGGATGACTGATTAATATTCCATTCACCCAGCTCAAGGCTCCTCGAATATGCTGTATACCCATCATGAGCTTACTAGAACCTAGCCTACAACTGAAAGTTTATAATTTAGGTGAACAGGTCTATAGATAAATTGGGAGTAATCAAGGTGACACATTCCATAATGCCTTGTATAGTCTTGCCTGTATCGTGCTGATCTTGTCTGTAAACATTAGTACAAACAGTTGAAATTAGAGTTTCTATTGGAAAAATTAATATAGGCCCCTCCCCGTTTCATTCCGTTTGCTTCCGTTTAAGAAACATTTTCGGCAGGAATGAATACACCCCTAATCACCTGCGTGCGCACACAGTTCTTTCGTAGCAGCCACATTCAGCATTATCACTTTGCTCAATGTAAACTCAGCAAAAAAAAATAACATCCTCTCACTGTGTTTATTTTCAGCAAACTTAACATGTGTACATATTTGTATGAGCATAGCAAGATTCAACAAATGAGACATAAACAAGACATGAACATGTTCCACAGACATGTGACTAACGGAAATTGAATGTGTCACTGAACAAAGGGGTGTCAAAATCAAAAGTAACAGTCAGTATCTGGTGTGGCCACCAGCTGCATTAAATACTGCAGTGCATCTCCTCCTCATGGACTGCACCAGATTTGCCAGTTCTTGCTGTGAGATATTACCCCACTCTTCCACCAAGCCACCTGCAAGTTCCCAGACATTTCTGGGGGGAATGGCCCTAGCCCTCACCCTCCGATACCAACAGGTCCCAGACGTGCTCAATGGGATTGAGATCCGGGCTCTTCGCTGGCCATGGCAGAACACTGACATTCCTGTCTTGCAGGAAATCATGTACAGAAAGAGCAGTATGGCTGGTGGCTTTGTCATGCTGGAGGGTCATGTCAGGATGAGCCTACAGGAAGGGTACCACATGAGGGAGGAGGATGTCTTCCCTGTAATGCACAGCGTTGAGATTGCCTGCAATGACAACAAGCTCAGTCCGATGATGCTGTGACACACCGCCCCAGACCATGATGGACCCTCCACCTTCAAAACGATCCCACTCCAGAGTACAGACCTCATAATCGTGGTATACAGTCTGATCTACCACAGCTGTCATCCAATTACCATTCAGGGCTCGAACCAACCAGTTTATAATTCCTTCTTGCATCTACTCTCCTCCTCTCACATTTTCCTTTCGCTTGTGGACTTCAGTGCACAACACAACAGCTGTCTTTGACCAGGTGCAAAAACCTGTTCAAGCCAAACCTTCATACCTTAACCGCTAACCACTACACAGCCTACATCAT
Source organism: Oncorhynchus keta (assembly GCF_023373465.1). NCBI lineage: Eukaryota > Metazoa > Chordata > Actinopteri > Salmoniformes > Salmonidae > Oncorhynchus > Oncorhynchus keta. Next base: position 43,300,347 of record NC_068427.1, on the reverse strand, counting down.
TGCTACTAGGTCCTGGACCATACTAGTATCACTATACTTATTAGTATTGTGGCAAGGAAACAAAATACAAAGCAAATTTTACTTTTTTAGGAAAATAGCCCTAATGAGAAAAAAAGAAACAACAAACATAATTAAATTGTCATCCAGAGTCACATTTATTTCCCAAGCTATAGAACACAGTACTTTTACATACTGCAGGTTTTTTTGATGGACCATAGAGTTTGGTCTGCTTCATGTTTGACTTTTTGCCATGGAACAAATATTGCAATACTGGGATCTTTTGGTATCAAGTTGTAACCATATTAACGTTATAGTCAACAAACTAGAACTAATGCATTAGTAAACCTACTATCCAATAGCACTCCTCTATGTCTGAGTCGGGTTGTTGAGTAGGCTAGAGTAGCTGCATTCCCTAAGGGAAGGTCAATTAAGAAGAATAGAAAATACCACACAATAATAGCTCTCTTTCTCTCTGCTGCTTCTCCTTTATTTAAGAACTTAATTTGTTCAAATCTGTTCAACTATTGTCTTTCTCTCTGAGTAAACTACTCACCACACTTTATGCACTGCAGTTCTAGCTTGCTGTAGTTTATTTGTTCAGTTCTAGGTTCCTTCTCTGGTCCTTTCATTGGATGGACAACATGTCAGAGAGTGCTGTTGAGGCTACTGTAGAACTTCATTGCAAGAGAATATTTTAAGCTGTTATTTGGTGAATATTTTTAGTATTAGTAGTTTTATCCAGAAAGGATTACTTTTTTAAATGTTTCACTATTTTTCTTTTCATAAAATTCACTGAGGAGGATGGTCCTTCCTTTCCTCCTCTGAGGAGCTTCCACTGACGGAATCAAGTCTCCCCGCCATTGAAAAGCTGGTCAAACAGCACTGGCTCGCATGCATGATATTCGTTGCCATGGTATCAATCAAACCAACTCACGCAACATGTAAATTAGGAGTTTGAATAGGAGTGAAATTGTGTCATATGGATATGGTGCACTTTCTCCTGTGATGTGTACGCCGAGGAACTTAACTTACTACCCTCTCCACTACTGTCGTGGCCATGCACGCCTCCAACTCAATCATCAAGTTTGCAGACGACACTACAGTGGTAGGCTTGTTTTTTGGTTACATCCACCTGACAGGCGTGACATATCAAGAAGTTGGTTGTACAGCATGATCATTACACAGGTGCACCTTGTGCAGGGGACAATAAAAGGCCACTCTAAAATGTGCAGTTTTTCCCACAACACACAACGCCACAGATGTCTCAAGTTTTGAGGGAGCGTGCAATTAGCATGCTGACTGCAGGAATGTCCACCAGAGCTGTTGGCAGAAAATGTAATGATCATTTCTTTACTATAAGCTGCCTTCAATGTCGTTTTAGAGAATTTTAATGCACAGAAAAACTGTGCCAAGATCCTGTGGCCCATTTTAAGGTATCTTTGACCAAAAGATGCATATCTTTATTCCCACACATGTGAAATCCATAGATTAGGGCCTAATTCATTTCAAATGACTGATTTCCTCATATGAACTGTAACTCAGTAAAATCATTGAAATTGTGGCGTTTTTAGATTTTTGTTCAGTATAAAATAAATAACTTATCTTGGAGCAACATTAATCCATGTTTTTGCACAAGACAGGGATCTATTTCAATGGATTAAAACGTTTTTCAGTTTGTGGGCCTGAGAAGAGTCTTGTTCTTTTACTTGGACTGAAGTTCATATTGAATAATGCATAGACTTGGTTAGTCCTTGTATGTTTTATTTCGTCACCCGGGGCAGAGCGTCTTCGTGCACTAACGGGTGACATGGAGATTTTTGACCCCCTTTTTTTTCTCCCCAATTTTTCAACGGGAGGCGATGGTTGAGTCATGCATCTTCCAATCTTCTGTTGAGTCACTGCACTTCCTAATACCCAGTCCTCTTAACCCGGAAGCCAACCGCACCAATGGTCACTTGTATAATACCAACGTCTCTGCCTACTTTCTGCTATTTCTCAGGTCACTTGTATAATACGAAGCCTCTGCCAAAGCATAACTAATTTTTCCGTCTTTCAGAGCTCCCTCTTGAGTGACAAATGATTTAAATGGAGTTCATTGTGTGAGTGAATGTGCATGTGATTCTAGATAAGCTGCTCCCACAGTGAGAACGTGCCTCTCCGCACTCTCTCTCTCTCGCTCCGCACTCTCCCCGTGGACATTAGTGCTGGGTCCAGCTGGTTATTTACACCGTCCTTTACAACAGAGGGCACACTGGCACAATTGGAATCAGACAGTGCAGCTTTGTTCGCCCCGGGGCACCCTGGGACCCTGTCTGACTCATGGATAATAGTCACTTTTTGCCAGGTGTCACTCATACTAGAGGTTTGGTTGGGTCATTCTGTATGGTTCCATTCCGCCTGGGTTGTAAGTGATTGTGTTCTCTAAGTGTTGAACAGTTTTAATCAACAGTGATTTCTTAAGATGGAGGAAGCCGATCCCTCTAGTAGCTTCTGTTTGATTGTGTCCATGTTTCTAGTGCCCGTGTCCACAGGGATGTATTAACTGGATTACCCAGGCAACACTTCTCTCAGCTTTGTTTGTGTAACATTAGCCCCATCAGCTTTGTTTGTGTAACATTATCCCATCAGCTTTGTTTGCGTAACATTAGCCCATCAGCTTTGTTTGCGTAACATTAGCCCATCAGCTTTGTTTGCGTAACATTATCCCATCAGCTTTGTTTGCGTAACATTAGCCCATCAGCTTTGTTTGCGTAACATTAGCCCATCAGCTTTGTTTGCGTAACATTATCCCATCAGCTTTGTTTGCGTAACATTAGCCCATCAGCTTTGTTTGCGTAACATTAGCCCATCAGCTTTGTTTGCGTAACATTAGCCCATCAGCTTTGTTTGCGTAACATTAGCCCATCAGCTTTGTTTGCGTAACATTAGCCCATCAGCTTTGTTTGCGTAACATTAGCCCATCAGCTTTGTTTGCGTAACATTAGCCCATCAGCTTTGTTTGCGTAACATTAGCCCATCAGCTTTGTTTGCGTAACATTAGCCCATCAGCTTTGTTTGCGTAACATTAGCCCATCAGCTTTGTTTGCGTAACATTAGCCCATTAGCTTTGTTTGCGTAACATTAGCCCATCAGCTTTGTTTGCGTAACATTAGCCCATCAGCTTTGTTTGCGTAACATTGGCCCATCTGCTTTGTTTGCGTAACATTGGCCCATCTGCTTTGTTTGCGTAACATTGGCCCATCTGCTTTGTTTGCGTAACATTAGCCCATCTGCTTTGTTTGCGTAACATTGGCCCATCTGCTTTGTTTGCGTAACATTAGCCCATCAGCTTTGTTTGCGTAACATTAGCCCATCTGCTTTGTTTGCGTAACATTAGCCCATCTGCTTTGTTTGCGTAACATTAGCCCATCTGCTTTGTTTGTGTAACATTAGCCCATCTGCTTTGTTTGTGTAACATTAGCCCATCTGCTTTGTTTGTGTAACATTAGCCCATCAGCTTTGTTTGCGTAACATTGGCCCATCTGCTTTGTTTGTGTAACATTAGCCCATCAGCTTTGTTTGCGTAACATTAGCCCATCTGCTTTGTTTGCGTAACATTATCCCATCTGCTTTGTTTGCGTAACATTAGCCCATCTGCTTTGTTTGCGTAACATTAGCCCATCAGCTTTGTTTGCGTAACATTAGCCCATCTGCTTTGTTTGCGTAACATTAGCCCATCTGCTTTGTTTGTGTAACATTATCCCATCTGCTTTGTTTGTGTAACATTAGCCCATCTGCTTTGTTTGTGTAACATTATCCCATCTGCTTTGTTTGTGTAACATTATCCCATCTGCTTTGTTTGTGTAACATTAGCCCATCTGCTTTGTTTGTGTAACATTAGCCCATCTGCTTTGTTTGTGTAACATTAGCCCATCTGCTTTGTTTGTGTAACATTAGCCCATCTGCTTTGTTTGTGTAACATTAGCCCATCTGCTTTGTTTGTGTAACATTAGCCCATCTGCTTTGTTTGTGTAACATTAGCCCATCTGCTTTGTTTGTGTAACATTAGCCCATCTGCTTTGTTTGTGTAACATTAGCCCATCTGCTTTGTTTGTGTAACATTATCCCATCTGCTTTGTTTGTGTAACATTAGCCCATCTGCTTTGTTTGTGTAACATTATCCCATCTGCTTTGTTTGTGTAACATTAGCCCATCTGCTTTGTTTGTGTAACATTATCCCATCTGCTTTGTTTGTGTAACATTAGCCCATCTGCTTTGTTTGTGTAACATTAGCCCATCTGCTTTGTTTGTGTAACATTAGCCCATCTGCTTTGTTTGTGTAACATTAGCCCATCTGCTTTGTTTGTGTAACATTAGCCCATCTGCTTTGTTTGTGTAACATTAGCCCATCTGCTTTGTTTGTGTAACATTAGCCCATCTGCTTTGTTTGTGTAACATTAGCCCATCTGCTTTGTTTGTGTAACATTAGCCCATCTGCTTTGTTTGTGTAACATTAGCCCATCTGCTTTGTTTGCGTAACATTAGCCCATCTGCTTTGTTTGCGTAACATTAGCCCATCTGAAATAAAAAAAAAAAAAAAAAAAAAAAAAAAAAAAAAAAAAAAAAACGCCCATCTGCTTTGTTTGCGTAACATTATCCCATCTGCTTTGTTTGTGTAACATTAGCCCATCTGCTTTGTTTGTGTAACATTAGCCCATCTGCTTTGTTTGTGTAACATTAGCCCATCTGCTTTGTTTGTGTAACATTAGCCCATCTGCTTTGTTTGTGTAACATTAGCCCATCTGCTTTGTTTGTGTAACATTAGCCCATCTGCTTTGTTTGTGTAACATTAGCCCATCTGCTTTGTTTGTGTAACATTATCCCTTCTGCTTTGTTTGCGTAACATTATCCCTTCTGCTTTGTTTGCGTAACATTAGCCCATCTGCTTTGTTTGTGTAACATTATCCCTTCTGCTTTGTTTGTGTAACATTATCCCTTCTGCTTTGTTTGTGTAACATTATCCCTTCTGCTTTGTTTGCGTAACATTAGCCCATCTGCTTTGTTTGCGTAACATTAGCCCATCTGCTTTGTTTGTGTAACATTAGCCCATCTGCTTTGTTTGTGTAACATTATCCCTTCTGCTTTGTTTGTGTAACATTATCCCTTCTGCTTTGTTTGTGTAACATTATCCCTTCTGCTTTGTTTGTGTAACATTAGCCCATCTGCTTTGTTTGTGTAACATTAGCCCATCTGCTTTGTTTGTGTAACATTATCCCTTCTGCTTTGTTTGTGTAACATTGGCCCATCTGCTTTGTTTGTGTAACATTAGCCCATCTGCTTTGTTTGTGTAACATTAGCCCATCTGCTTTGTTTGTGTAACATTAGCCCATCTGCTTTGTTTGTGTAACATTAGCCCATCTGCTTTGTTTGTGTAACATTAGCCCATCTGCTTTGTTTGTGTAACATTAGCCCATCTGCTTTGTTTGTGTAACATTAGCCCATCTGCTTTGTTTGTGTAACATTAGCCCATCTGCTTTGTTTGTGTAACATTATCCCTTCTGCTTTGTTTGTGTAACATTAGCCCATCTGCTTTGTTTGCGTAACATTAGCCCATCTGCTTTGTTTGTGTAACATTAGCCCATCTGCTTTGTTTGTGTAACATTATCCCTTCTGCTTTGTTTGTGTAACATTATCCCTTCTGCTTTGTTTGTGTAACATTATCCCTTCTGCTTTGTTTGTGTAACATTAGCCCATCTGCTTTGTTTGTGTAACATTAGCCCATCTGCTTTGTTTGTGTAACATTATCCCTTCTGCTTTGTTTGTGTAACATTGGCCCATCTGCTTTGTTTGTGTAACATTAGCCCATCTGCTTTGTTTGTGTAACATTAGCCCATCTGCTTTGTTTGTGTAACATTAGCCCATCTGCTTTGTTTGTGTAACATTAGCCCATCTGCTTTGTTTGTGTAACATTAGCCCATCTGCTTTGTTTGTGTAACATTAGCCCATCTGCTTTGTTTGTGTAACATTAGCCCATCTGCTTTGTTTGTGTAACATTAGCCCATCTGCTTTGTTTGTGTAACATTAGCCCATCTGCTTTGTTTGTGTAACATTAGCCCATCTGCTTTGTTTGCGTAACATTATCCCTTCTGCTTTGTTTGTGTAACATTAGCCCATCTGCTTTGTTTGTGTAACATTAGCCCATCTGCTTTGTTTGTGTAACATTAGCCCATCTGCTTTGTTTGCGTAACATTAGCCCATCTGCTTTGTTTGTGTAACATTAGCCCATCTGCTTTGTTTGTGTAACATTAGCCCATCTGCTTTGTTTGTGTAACATTAGCCCATCTGCTTTGTTTGTGTAACATTAGCCCATCTGCTTTGTTTGTGTAACATTAGCCCATCTGCTTTGTTTGCGTAACATTAGCCCATCTGCTTTGTTTGTGTAACATTAGCCCATCTGCTTTGTTTGTGTAACATTAGCCCATCTGCTTTGTTTGTGTAACATTAGCCCATCTGCTTTGTTTGTGTAACATTAGCCCATCTGCTTTGTTTGTGTAACATTAGCCCATCTGCTTTGTTTGTGTAACATTAGCCCATCTGCTTTGTTTGTGTAACATTAGCCCATCTGCTTTGTTTGTGTAACATTAGCCCATCAGCTTTGTTTGTGTAACATTAGCCCATCTGCTTTGTTTGTGTAACATTAGCCCATCTGCTTTGTTTGTGTAACATTAGCCCATCTGCTTTGTTTGTGTAACATTAGCCCATCTGCTTTGTTTGTGTAACATTAGCCCATCTGCTTTGTTTGTGTAACATTAGCCCATCAGCTTTGTTTGTGTAACATTAGCCCATCAGCTTTGTTTGTGTAACATTAGCCCATCTGCTTTGTTTGTGTAACATTAGCCCATCTGCTTTGTTTGTGTAACATTAGCCCATCTGCTTTGTTTGTGTAACATTAGCCCATCTGCTTTGTTTGTGTAACATTAGCCCATCAGCTTTGTTTGTGTAACATTAGCCCATCAGCTTTGTTTGTGTAACATTAGCCCATCTGCTTTGTTTGTGTAACATTAGCCCATCAGCTTTGTTTGTGTAACATTAGCCCATCTGCTTTGTTTGTGTAACATTAGCCCATCTGCTTTGTTTGTGTAACATTAGCCCATCTGCTTTGTTTGTGTAACATTAGCCCATCTGCTTTTGGGGTGTTCCAATTCTGAGTCTTGAATGTACAACCGGTGTTGTTTATAACCTGGAACACGCAGTGTCTTTTAGAACGGGAGATTTAGGAAGTGAAACCAGAGGCTACATTTCCCTTTTTGGATTCCAATGTTACCATAGCATTCCTCCTACTTCATGGTGAGACTAGCGATGTGTTGAGAAGAGAATTCTACTTAAATGTCTGATTTTATAAAGCCTGCATTGACAGTTGGAAGACACCCTATTTTTTTTATTGAAAGAATGATTCCTTTTCACTTCATCCCTTGTGCCAATTCACAATGAAATATGTATGTTCAAAGCTTTCAAGTGAATGAAGTGGAGAGGGATAGCCAAAGCTAGTAGCCATTTTCCCCTCTTTTTAGCAAAAAGGGGTTTTCCACAGTCATTTAATAAGGCATAATGCCAGTTTTAGACTCTTTGCAATGTGATACACAACCACAACATAGTTTTAATGCATTTTCAGTTAAAGTGTTGAAAGGAAATTGTATTACCATGTATGATTTGCAAGATAGAAGTTTGCATGCATAGAAATGTCGGGCTATTAGACAAATGTTTACCAACCCATTCAAATCTCCTCACTGGCTGTAAACCAATCTTAGTACCATGTGAGACAGATGATGTCACTGAATAATCTAGAATCTGATGCTGTCATCAGAATCAGTCAATGTACACAGTGAGGCTTCTGTTATGGTTCTCCGTCAATATTGGTCTTTGATTACATTATCTTTGACTGGCCAATAGTCAATAGAGCCACACATAGTGTCATGAAGAGTGTCTCTGTATTATGTTGGAGCTAAATTTGTAGAAAGTTTTATGGTCTCCTAGACCACCGTTTATCTGCAGGCTATAAGGACCACAGGGTGGTTATAAAACTCACGTCACCGAGGACTCTAGACCGCTGCTGAAACATTCACCTCTGGGATAACACCTATTCTTTAGTGCAGGGATCAAATCAAATGTGTCACATGCGCCAAATACAACAGGTGTGACCTTTCAGTGAAATGCTTACTTACAAGCCCTGAACCAACAGGTGTGACCTTACAGTGAAATGCTTACTTACAAGCCCTGAACCAACAATGCAGTTTTAAGAAAAATAAGTGTTAAGTAAAAAATAACAAATGGTTAAAGACCAGCAGTAAGATAACAGTAGCGAGGCTATATACAGGGTCAGTGTAGAGACTATATACAGGGTTTTACGGTACAGAGTCAATGTGGAGGTTATATACAGGGTGTTACGGTACAGAGTCAATGTGGAGGCTATATACAGGGGGTACCGGTACAGAGTCAATGTGGAGGCTATATACAGGGGGTACCAGTACAGAGTCAATGTGGTGGCTATATACAGGGTGTTACGGTACAGAGTCAATGTGGAGGCTATATACAGGGTGTTACGGTACAGAGTCGACGTGGAGGCTATATACAGGGGGTACCGGTACAGAGTCAATGTGGAGGCTATATACAGGGGGTACCGGTACAGAGTCAATGTGGAGGCTATATACAGGGGGTACCGGTACAGAGTCAATGTGGAGGCTATATACAGGGGGTACCGGTACAGAGTCGATGTGGAGGCTATATACAGGGGGTACCGGTACAGAGTCGATGTGGAGGCTATATACAGGGGGTACCGGTACAGAGTCGATGTGGAGGCTATATACAGGGGGTACCGGTACAGAGTCGATGTGTGGGGGCACCAGTTAGTCAAGGTAATATGTACATGTAGGTAGAGAAAGTGACTATACATAGATAACCAGAGAGTAGCAGCAGTGTAAATGTGCGGAGAGTGGGCACACAATACAAATTGTCTGGGTAGCCATTTGATTAGCTGTTCAGGAGTCTTCTGGCTTGGGGGTAGAAGCTGTTAAGAAGCCTTTTGGACCTAGACTTGGCGATCCGGTACTGCTTGCCGTGTGGTAGCAGAGAGAGCAGTCTATGATTAGGGTGTCTGGAGTCTGACAAATTTTAGGGCCTTTCTCTGACACCACTTGGTGTAGAGGTCCTGGACGGCAGGAAGCTTGGCCCCAGTGATGTACTGAGCCATACACACTACCCTCCAATATCCAGAAGGTCTTTTTAGTCATGAGATGGTGGCAGAAACATTGTGTAAAAAATAAGTTACAAAAACGTGAAAAAATACACACAGTAGAACAATTGGTTAAGTGCACAAAAAACGGCAGCCATCTCCTCCAGCGTCTTTTTTTCCAAAATCATATTTTTCTTGAGTGGGTGGTCGGGGTGCCAGAACATAATATATTTTTACACTGCAAATTGACCGCAAGAAGCATAAACCGATGTAATATTTGAGTAAAACACAATACTTTCAAACCAATTTTGATTATATTTGGCAACATTGTTCTGCACGGTGGCGTCTTTCGGATGGGACGTTAAAACGGGTGTCCTGACTCCGTGGTTATTCAAAATCACATGGTGCTAATTGTAAGAGTAGGGGTGATCACCCTGGTGTCATGGCTGTATTCAAAACCTTGCGCATTCCATCATGGCAACCTAATCTTCCCCCTCGTTCCTAATTGGCATATACTGTATCACTCCTCACCTCTCCACCTGATAGCTGATGTGTGGTGAAAGTTCTGGCACAAAAATGGTCTCTGTGAATCACCCAGGTGGGTGCTACACATTGATGGTGGATGAGGTGAGTTTCTCCCTACAATATAAAGTGATTTAAGTACCTCAGGTGGTAGAAAAGTGCTATATAAATCCAATCAATTACTGTGCCTTGCAAAACTATTCACCCCCCTGGCCTTTTTATGCACAAAATAGTCCAAATTGTTTAAGTGAAATGAAAAAAAATAACTTGTTTCAAAAAATTATTAAAAATGGAAAAGTGGTGCGTGAATATGTATTCACCCCCTTTGCTATGAAGCCCCTAAATAAGATTTGGTGCAACCAATTACCTCCAGAAGTCACATAATTAGTTAAATGAAGTCCACCTGTGTGCAATCTGTCACATGATCTGTCACATGATCTCAGTATATATACACCTGTTCTGCAACACCATAAAGCAAGGGGCACCACCAAGCAAGCGGCACCACCAAGCAAGCGGCACCACCAAGCAAGCGGCACCACCAAGCAAGGGGCACCACCAAGCAAGGGGCACCACCAAGCAAGGGGCACTATGAAGACCAAGGAGCTCTCCAAACAGGTCAGGGACAAAGTTGTGGAGAAGTACAGATCAAGGTTGGGTTGTAAGAAAACATCAGAAACTTTGAACATCCCACATTAAAAAATGGAAAGAATATGGCACCACAACAAATTTGCAAAGAGAGGGCCGCCCACCAAAGCTCATGGACCAGGCAAAGAGGGCATTGATCACCAAAGCTCATGGACCATGCAAAGAGGACATTGATCAGAAAGACAACAAAGAGACCAAGATAACCCTTAAGGAGCTGCAAAGCTCCACAGCGGAGATTGGAGTATCTGTCCATTGGACCATTTTATGTTGTTCACTTCACAGAGCTGGGATTTACGGAAGAGTAGCAAAACAAAAATAAGCGAACATGTTTGTTGTTTGACAAAAGTCATTTTTGGAGACCCAAACATATGGAAGAATGTACTCTGGTCAGATGAGAATCAAATTGATGAATCAAGGAAAACACTATGTCTGGAACAAACCCAACACCTCATCACCCTGAGAACCCCATCGGCAGGGACTGGGAAACTGGTCAGAATTGAAGGCATGATGGATGGCGCTAAATACAGAGACATTTTTGAGGGAAACCTGTTTGTCTTCCAGAGATGAGACTGGGACGGAGGTTCACCTTCCAGCAGACCCTAAACATACTGCTACAACAACACTCGAGTGGTTTAAGGTAAAACATTTTAAATGTCTTGGAATGGCCTAGCCAAAGCCCAGACATCAATCCAATTGAGAATCTGTGGTATGACAAAGATTGCTGTGCACCAGCGGAATCCATCCAACTTGAAGGAGCTTGAGCAGTTTTCCCTTGAAGAATGGGCAAAAATCCTAGTGGCTATATGTGCAAAGCTTATAGAGACATACCCCAAGAGACTTGCAGCTGTAATTGCTGCAAAAGGTTTCTCTACAAAGTATTGACTTTGGGTGGGTGAATAGTTATGCATGCTAAAGTTTTTTTTGTGTGTCTTATCTGTTATGTTTCAGAAAATATATTTTGCTTCTTCAAAGTAGTAGGCATGTTATGTAAATCATGTGATTCCCCCCCCCCCCAAATAGGAAAAATTCCAAGGGGGGTGAATACTTTCACTAGCCACTGTATTCATATTATTATTATTTATTTACAATCACATACCTCTCTATTATGTGTGGGAATACTTGGGAACAGATTTCCTAAATTAAATCCATTGGACGTGATTTCCTGGTGTCTTACACTCTGATGTCCAACTATGAAAACTCATCCGTTTTTTTTTTTTTCTGCTCAGAGTACTTGGGGGGCCAAATAAAACCATGCACAAGCCAAATTCGGCCCACAGGCCACCAGTTGGGGGACCCTGCTTTACTGTATGCTTTCAGTAGATTTGTGGTAGCCAAAGATAATCAAGTTTCAGGAAGACTGGTTACAATGTATTTACAAGTGAGCTTATCATTATTTTCAACTTTATTGCCTTAGATTTTTTAAAAACTTCTCAATATTGGCTTGCAGTTTATTTTTAATTTGCAAGAGCTGAGAACAATGCACAGTCAAGCTGAGTCACAGTTGAAGTCAGGGGATGTTTTGGAGGAGACAGTGAGGCGCATGGGGGATCTGGCTTCCCCTCATCACAAAGGCATTTCCTTCTTGTTGTTGCTCCTCGGGCATGAACATGAACAGCCCTCTTTAGACAGAGGCAAGAACCTCCTCTGTTCCTATGTTCTAGGGATGGACATTTTAAATTATTTCACTATTCAAACAATATCATAGTATTTTAGGGGGATATTCCGATAGTTGAAATGCATGTTTGAAAGACATGTTTATTTTATTAATTGTTTTACTTCAATGGGGGCTTGTTTGAGCGACTCAGAGGCAATGCACTCAGCATGTTGTTAGACTCGCGCAAGTTAGACTAACGTGTCACTGCAATAGGTTATCAATAGGTTGTCTATAGGTTACCTATCATCTCATCTGGTAGGGTCTGTCTTGACTGCATCAAATCGATGTAAACAATCTTCAACAATAACAAGATAGGTGTGAATAGTGTTTAGGCTACCGGCAATGGTGTAAAGTACTTAAGTAGAAACACTTTAAAGTACTACTTAAGTAGGTTTTCGGGGTATCTGTACTTTTTTGACAACTTTTACTTCACTACATTCCTGAAAATATTGTACTTTTTACTCCATACATTTTCCCTGACAACAAAAAGTACTCTTTATAGTTGGAACGCTTAGCAGGACAGGAAAATGGACAAATTCAAGCACTTATCAAGAGAACATGTGGTCATTCCTATTGCCTCTGGCCTGGCGGACTCACTAAACACAATTGCATCTTTTGTAAATACTGTCTGAGTGTTGGAGTGTGCCCAGGGCTATCTGTACATTTCACAAAACAATAAAATGGTAGTCTGCTTTGGTTATTATTATACTATATTATTTATACTTTTACTTGTATTTTTTAATACTTAAGTATCAAAAGTATGGGTTAGGGTTAGGGGGTGGCAGCATCATGTTGTGGAGGTGCGTTGCTGCAGGAGGGAGTGGTGCACTTCATGAAATAGATGGCATCATGAGGAAGGAAAATGTGGGAATATTAAAGCAACATCTCAAGACATCAGTCAGGAAGTTAAAGCTTGGCCGCAAATGGGTCTTCCCAATGGACAATGACCCCAAGCATACTTCCAAAGTTGTGGCCAAATGGCTTAAGGGCAACAAAGTTAAGGTATTGGAGTGGCCATCACAAAGCCCTGACCTCAATCCTATAGAACATTTGTGGGCAGAACTGAGAAAGCGTGTGTGAGCAAGGATGCCTAAAAACTTTTAAAAATATTTTTATTTCACCTTTATTTAACCAGGTAGGCTAGTTGAGGACAAGTTCTCATTTACAACTGCGACCTGGCCAAGATAAAGCAAAGCACTGCAACACAAACAACAACACAGAGTTAAACATGGAATAAACAAACAGCCAATATTACAATAGAAAAAGTTTATATGCAGTGTTTGCAAATGGGGTAGGATAATGGAGGGAAGGCAATAAATAGGCCATAGTGGCGAAATAATTACAATATAGCAATTAAACACTGGTGTGGTAGATGTGCAGAAGATGAGTGTACAAGTAGATATACTGGGGTGCAACGGAGCAAAAAATAAATAAATAGATAACAGTATCGGAATGAAGTAGTTGGCTATGTACAGGTGCAGTGATATATGAGCTGCTTTGACAGCTGGTGCTTAAAGCTAGTGAGGGAGATATGAGTCTCCAGCTTCAGTGATTTTTGCAATTTGTTCCAGTCATTGGCAGCAGAGAACTGGAAGGAAAGGCGGCCAAAGGGGAATTGGCTTTGGGGGTGACCAGTGAAATATACCTCCTGGAGCGTGTGCTACGGGTGGGTGCTGCTATGGTGACCAGTGAGCTGAGATAAGGCGGGGCTTTACCTAGCAAATACTTATAGATGACCTGGAGCCAGTGGGTTTGGCGATGAATATGAAGCGAGGGCCAGCCAACGAGAGCATACAGGTTGCAATGGTGGGTAGTAATATGGGGCTTTGGTGACAAAACGGATGGCACTGCGATAGACTGCATAACATTTGCTGAGTAGAGTGTTGGAGGCTGTTTTATAAATGACATTGCCGAAGTCAAGGAGTGGTAGGATAGTCAGTTTTGCGAGGGTATGTTTGGCAGCATGAGTGAAGGATGCTTTGTTGTGAAATAGGAAGCTGATTCTAGATTTAATTTTGGAATGGAGATGCCTAATGTGAGTCTGCAAGGAGAGTTTACAGTCTAACCAGACGCCTAGGTATTTGTCCACATATTCTAAGTCAGAACCATCCAGAGTGGTGATGCTAGTCGGGCGGGCAGGTGTGGGCAGCGATCGGTTGAAGAGAATGTATTTAGTTTTACTTGCACGTAAGGAGAGTTGAATTGCAACCGTGAAGCACGTGGTTAGAAGCATCATGTTGTGGGGGTGGTTTGCTTTAGGAGGGGAGGGACTGGTGCACTTCACAAAATAGATGACATCAAGTGGAGGGAAAAGTATGTGGATATATTGAAGCAACATCTCAAGACATCAGTCTGGAAGTCAAAGCTTGGTCACAAATGGGTCTTCCAAATGGACAATGACCCCAAGCATACTTCCAAAGTTGTGGCAAAATGGCTTAAGAACAACAACAGTCAAGATATTGGAGTGTCCATCACAACACCCTGACCTCAATCCTATAGAACATTTGTGGGAAGAACTGAAAATGCATGTGCGAGCAAGGAGGCCTACAAACCTGACTCAGTTACACCAGCTCTGTCAGGAGGAATGGGCCAAAATTCACCCAACTTATTGTGGGAACGTTGTGTAAGGCACCCAAAACGTTTGACCCAAGATAAACAATTTAAAGACAATGCTACCAAATACTAATTGAGTGTATGTAATCTTCTGACCCACTGTGAATGTGATTTTAGAAATAAATGCTGAAATAAATCATTCTCTCTACTGTTCTGCCATTTCACATTCTTAAAATAAGTGGTGATCCTAACTGACCTAAGACGGAATTTTTACGAGAATTAAATGTCAGGAATGGTGAAAAATTGATCTAAAATGTATTTGGCTAAGACCTATGTAAACTTCCGACTTGAACTGTATGTATTACTAATGAGGTACGCACAAGTGAAATCTCATCACTGGACCGCTCTGTCCATCTGGTGCCAGTAAACATTTTTGGAGCACAATCTGTCAGGGACACAGTGCCACTGTCAATAGGGAGCAAACAATGAGCCAACACAATGTATCCTCCAACAGAAGAATAGCTCTACATGGAAGGCGAACCACATCACCTTGGTATATGAGTCTTTATTCTGTGTGGAGGGTGATGGGGGAGTATGTCAAGGGCCTTTTAATTTTTAAATCAAACAGCAAAATGATCCCTAGTATGACTTTAAAACATTTCCATATAGCTTAGTAGGACCACCCCCTCCCATGGTGTATGAGTCCAAATCCTGTGTGGAGGATGATGGGGTATTGAGAATAGCTTTATACCTGAAGACATACTTGTTTAGGTGGAAATGACTGGAAATGATGTCATTGTTGTTTTGACTGTTGGAAACATTACACAGTACACAATATCCTTTGTAGGCATTGTTTTACTTTGTTTCCTTTGGACACGTCATCCCTTTGAAATGTGATAGCAGGGTCACACTTCTCTTCCCTATTTCAGTTGGACCTCTCAAGACCTCTTCACACTAATCCTCTAATAAACTGTAGGGCTGCTATCTTTTTCCATTTTCACATTCAGCAGATTCAGTATGAGAACAGAAAGTAACCTCGCTATGCAGGAGAGCTGGATAGATATGGTGCCAATTCAAGAACACTGTTTCAGGGATTCTTTAATTATCTTTTCACTTTCTTATGCACCTATGGTTTTTGTGAGCATAAATATATTCCTACAGTATGAATAATGTCAGCACCAGGGCCCATTTCATTTACATTTCAGTGGACATATTGATGACTTTTTTTTTTTTTGCAGGATCTATTTAATGACATATTTCCTCATGTCACACCTTAGATGAGGAATATGAGCACCTGTATCTGACCTGGAAGTAAAAGACAGGCGTAGTATCGTCATCCGCTCCTTTGTAATAAAACCCACTTGCACCAGCGCTCCCCTGGGGGCCAGAACACAGCAGGAACCAAATCACTGGATAAAATGAGTGGTTCTGGAGGAGATTCATAGTGTGTTTCCTCTGTGGGGATTTTTAGCGAAAAGGGACAGAGCATTTTGGCTGTTCTGTCATAGCCTCAGAGCTGTATCAGAGTTTGATAGGCTAATCCGCTTACGCTGCCTTCCTGGTGCTGCGGTTGAGTTACCCGCCACCATCTAGCTGCCTGCCACTCTTCTCTCTCACTCATTCTTCCCTTTGAACGTAGGTTTAAACTCACTAACACATACACAGGCAACAGGCTACACACGCTGTAGACAGATCTTGGCAGGCAGAGTTATAAGGCAGCCATTTGAAGTTAAGACTGCTGACTGGCCTGCAGTAATGGTAGATATCAGGTTTACTATGAGGCGATGGCCTGCAGTAATGGTAGATATCAGGTTTACTATGAGGAGATGGCCTGCAGTAATGGTAGATATCAGGTTTACTATGAGATGATGGCCTGCAGTAATGCTAGATATCAGGTTTACTATGAGATGATGGCCTGCAGTAATGCTAGATATCAGGTTTACTATGAGGCGATGGCCTGCAGTAATGGTAGATATCAGGTTTACTATGAGGAGATGGCCTGCAGTAATGGTAGATATCAGGTTTACTATGAGATGATGGCCTGCAGTAATGCTAGATATCAGGTTTACTATGAGGATATGGCCTGCAGTCAAGATTTAATTAAAGGCATCACCTTTAGGTTGATTTGATTTGTTTTAAAAGACAAATGAAGAAACCTCATGCAAACCGCATCCCCCTCACTGTCATTCATTAGTCCAATTCATTTTGTTTTGTAAACATTGGCTACTACCGCTTGCCTGACGATTCATCCTGCATTTAATTCCACTGCTCTATCCATCAGTTTGAATGTGTTGTCATTCCAAAAGTCATCGTGGAAAGGAAACGTTAGAGGGTGTGGCGTTTGACCAGCGCCATGTGGAAGGGTAGCCAGGCAGTATTACCACTGTCTAAGGGAGTTATTTTGACTGACAACGTGTCATATTTAAAGCATATTTTTTTTAAATATGCACTTTTCTTAAGTTGTGGGCTAGAATAGATGCTGGTGCTTTGAGAGCAAGACATGGGAGAAAACATGTAAGGAGCAGTTCATCCTGTGCTACGTTGCTGTAATATCCTGCTAAAGCATGAAATAGTCACAAGATAAATCCCTGATTAGTTGTATGAAGTAGCCATATTAACTTTCTCCCTATTAGGTGAACCAAGGAGGCAGAAAGACAGGCTAAGCAGAGCAAAAATTGTGTCCCACATCCAGTGGGACTCCAGGCGACATGAAACCTCATTTAGCTCTCTCTCCAAACGCTTTGTTACGGAGTGTGCTACATTTGCAAATACTTAGATTGAAGTCTCAGGTAACATCCTTACGAGTTGTTTCTGTTTGTTGAATTCCAGACGCCACTTCCCGCTATTGTCCTTGAACTGCTGCTGTGAGGTCAAGTATGGTATGGTGTCACTGGTCAAGGCCAGGGGATGGTCTAGAGATGTACATTGGCTTGCGAAAGTATTCACCTCCTTAGCATTTGTCCTATTTTGTTGCCTTACAACCTGGAATTAAAATGTATTTTGGGGGGGTTTGTGTCTTTTGATTTACACAACATGCCTACCACTTTGAAGATGAACAATATATTTTATTGTGAAACAAACAAGAAATAAGATTAAAAAACAGAGCTTGAGCGTGCATAACTATTCACTCGCCGAAAGTCAATACTTTGTAGAGCCACCATTTGCACCTTTCACTCGAGTGTTGCTTTAGCAGTATGTTTAGGGTCATTGTCCTGCTGGAAGGTGAACCTCAGTCTCAAATCTCTGGAAGCCTGAGACAGGTTTCCATTTACATTACATTTAAGTCATTTAGCAGACGCTCTTATCCAGAGCGACTTACAAATTGGTGCATTCACCTTATGACATCCAGTGGAACAGCCACTTTACAATAGTGCATCTAAACCTTTTAAGGGGGGGGGGGGTGAGAAGGATTACTTTATCCTATCCTATCCTAGGTATTCCTTAAAGAGGTGGGGTTTCAGGTGTCTCCGGAAGGTGGTGATTGACTCCGCTGTCCTGGTGTCGTGAGGGAGTTTGTTCCACCATTGGGGAGCCAGAGCAGCGAACAGTTTTGACTGGGCTGAGCGGGAACTGTACTTCCTCAGTGGTAGGGAGGCGAGCAGGCCAGAGGTGGATGAACGCAGTGCCCTTGTTTGGGTGTAGGGCCTGTTCAGAGCCTGGAGGTACTGAGGTGCCGTTCCCCTCACAGCTCCGTAGGCAAGCACCATGGTCTTGTAGCGGATGCAAGCTTCAACTGGAAGCCAGTGGAGAGAGCGGAGGAGCGGGGTGACGTGAGAGAACTTGGGAAGGCTGAACACCAGACGGGCTGCGGCGTTCTGGATGAGTTGTAGGGGTTTAATGGCACAGGCAGGGAGCCCAGCCAACAGCGAGTTGCAGTAATCCAGACGGGAGATGACAAGTGCCTGGATTAGGACCTGCGCCGCTTCCTGTGTGAGGCAGGGTCGTACTCTGCGGATGTTGTAGAGCAGGGGTGTCAAAGTCAAATGGACGGAGGGCCAAATAAAAAATTTAGCTACAAGCTGAGGGCCGGACTGTTCGAATGTTCATTGAAAATTTTTTAAATGACGCATATAGTCTAGTGAACCTAATTGAACCTACTGAAAACCTAACAAATATATTCCAATATGATCAGATAAATAAAGCAATATTTTCTTATGGCTCTGTCAGTAATCTTTAATTTTCAACAGACACAAAAGACAAATTTCCTTTATATAAAAATCCCCATAACATGAACATTAAATGAAAGAAACCGGTATTCAAGGCACCATCAGTAGCCTATATTTTCTATTTTAGCAAAAGTGGGCTAAATTTACTTCAAAGAAAAAAACAATAATAGCAATTTTCTATCATCCACTCAACTGAAATATTTTTAAAATATAATTGGATTGAAATACAATAAAATAAAGTGCAAAAATCTATTAATCAAAAACAACACTTTGTTTAAGGAGAAGTAACATGCAGTGAAAACAAATATTAAACTTGAACTTTTAAACTTGAACTGAGTAAAAACTCTAAATATGTGATTGCACAGTAATGTTCACTTGTTTGAGGTTGAGGGTGATACTTGGTGGTGTCCCATCTTTTCCACAAGTTCATCAATGTTCGGGGTAAGGCTCTGAGCTGAGGAAATCCTCAGAATTGAGTGGAGGTGTTCAGCAGTAAGTCGACTTCTGTGTGATGTTTTGTTCAAGTTCATCAAAGAAAACAGTTGTTCACACAGGTATGTGCTGCCAAACATAGACAACGTTTGAGCAGCCTGGATGCGCAGCTGGGGCATTGTGTCGGGAGGAAACGGGCGAACTCCGCAGCACCCACTGCCGCATATTTTGCCCTCAGTGCATCATTGCATTGGAGGTCAATCAACTCCATTTGGAGGTTTGGTGGTGAGCTTTCCACGTCAACAGCAAATGGGTTACCGAGCAGTTCCAACCTGCTTTTTTGTGCTTCAAAGTCAGCAAATCGGCGTCGAAAGTCAGCGGCAAGCATACCTATTTTATCAGCCAACTGTGCGCTCGGGAACGCACTGGTAGAGAGCTTCTCTTTCATGGTCTGGCAGCTGGGAAAGTGGCTCAAATTTTCTTTCCGCATCTGCGTCTCCCACAGAGTCAGTTTGGTTTTAAATGCCTTCACTGTACTGTACATATCAGAGATGACACGATCCCGACCCTGCAGCTGCAAGTTCATTGCATTCAGATGACTCGTAATGTCACACAGAAAAGCCATTTCACACAGAAACATTTCGTCTCGGAGTTGTGTTGTGTCTTTCCCTTTGCTGTCCAAGAACAGACAAATCTCCTCACGAAGCTCGAAACATCTTTGAAGCACCTTTCCCTGGCTTAGCCATCGCACCTCTGTGTGATAAGGCAAATCACCATGCTCCGTTTCTAACTCCGTCAGAAATGCCTTGAACTGGCGGTGATTCAAACCTTTGGCTCTGATAAAGTTAACTGTGCGCGTGATGATGCTCATTACATGCTCCATTTTCAAGGCTTTACCGCACAACGCTTCCTGGTGTATGATACAATGATAAGCTGTCAGCTCACCTGTCGCGTTTTCCTCTTGCATCTTTTCCCGTATCTTCGCCACCAGTCCGCTCCTGTGTCCACACATCGCAGGTGCTCCGTCGGTTGTCAAACCCACGAGTTTTTCCCAAGGCAGCTCCATCTCATTTACACATCTTGACACCTCTTCATACAAATCATGCCCCGTAGTTGTGCCATGCATAGGACGTAAAGCCAAAAACTCCTCTGTCACGCTTAGGCTGGAGTCCACTCCGCGGATGAAAATTGACAACTGGGCAATGTCAGAAATGTCGGTGCTCTCATCCACAGCCAAGGAATATGCAATGAAATCTTTTCCCTTTTTCACAAGCTGCTCTTTTAGATTGATGGACAACTGGTCTACTCTCTCGGCAATGGTGTTTCTGCTCAGACTCACATTTAAAAAGAGTTGCCTTTTTTCTGGGCAAACTTCGTCACAAACTTTAATCATGCAGTTTTTGATGAAATCCCCCTCCGTAAATGGCCGGGCTGATTTAGCGATCTCTTCTGCCAAAATAAAACTGGCCTTGACAGCAGCCTGGCCTTGTGATTTGGCTTTTTTGAACAGAGCCTGTCGAGATTTGAGGCCTCGTTTTAATTCCTCTGCCTTTTGTAGCCTTTGTTCCATGTCCATATTCTTGTTTTTGTCCGCGTGTTTCGTTTCATAATGTCGTCTCAGATTATACTCTTTCAGTACCGCCACACTTTCTCCACACAGAAGACACACAGGTTTTCCAGCTACCTCCGTGAACAAATACTCCGACTCCCACCTTGTTTGAAACCCCGGTTCTCAGTGTCCACCTTCCGTTTTGCCATTTTTGATGGGTATCTGAAAGTTAATTTTACTGTGATGCTGACAACTGCTGTGCCAATAAATATTGAAATGAAGCAGCCTACTGCTCGGTGCGTCACCGTTGCATTGTGGGAAATGTAGTATTGGTGCGTGTAAAAGATCTGCGGGCTGCCGGCTTGCTGCGGTCTGCGGGCCGGTTCTAATAATAAATCAAGATCATCCCAGGGGCCGTAAAAACCTTCTCGCGGGCCGGATGTGGCCCGCGGGCCTTGACTCTGACATATGTGTTGTAGAGCATGAACCTACAGGAACGGGCCACCGCCTTGATGTTAGTTGAGAACGACAGGGTGTTGTCCAGGATCACGCCAAGGTTCTTAGCGCTCTGGGAGGAGGACACAATGGAGTTGTCAACCGTGATGGCGAGATCATGGAACGGGCAGTCCTTCCCGGGAGGAAGAGCAGCTCCGTCTTGCCGAGGTTCAGCTTGAGGTGGTGATCCGTCATCCACACTGATATGTCTGCCAGACATGCAGAGATGCGATTCGCCACCTGGTCATCAGAAGGGGGAAAGGAGAAGATTAATTGTGTGTCGTCTGCATAGCAATGATAGGAGAGACCATGTGAGGTTATGACAGAGCCAAGTGACTTGGTGTATAGCGAGAATAGGAGAGGGCCTAGAACAGAGCCCTGCGGGACACCAGTGGTGAGAGCGCGTGGTGAGGAGACAGATTCTCGCCACGCCACCTGGTAGGAGCGACCTGTCAGGTAGGACACGATCCAAGCGTGGGCCGCGCCGGAGATGCCCAACTCGGAGAGGGTGGAGAGGAGGATCTGATGGTTCACAGTATCGAAGGCAGCCGATAGGTCTAGAAGGATGAGAGCAGAGGAGAGAGAGTTAGCTTTAGCAGTGCGGAGCGTCTCCGTGATACAGAGAAGAGCAGTCTCAGTTGAATGACTAGTCTTGAAACCTGACTGATTTGGATCAAGAAGGTCATTCTGAGAGAGATAGCGGGAGAGCTGGCCAAGGACGGCACGTTCAAGAGTTTTGGAGAGAAAAGAAAGAAGGGATACTGGTCTGTAGTTGTTGACATCGGAGGGATCGAGTGTAGGTTTCCCTCAAGAATTTCCCAGTATTTAGTGCCATCCATCATTCCTTAAATTCTGACCAGTTTCCCAGTCTCTGCCGATGGAAAAACACCCCCACAGCATGATGCTGGTTCTTGGGATGATGAGAGGTGTTGGGTTTGTGTCAGACATAGCGTTTTCCTTGGTGGCCAAAAAGCTACATTTTAGTCTCATCTTACCAGAGTACCTTATTCGATATGTTTGAGGAGTCTCCCACATGCCTTGACCCAACCCTGATCTGTACTTCTCCACAACTTTGTCTCTGACCTGTTTTGGAGAGCTCCTTGGTCTTCATGGTGCCGCTTGCTTGGTGGTGCCCCTTGCTTAGTGGTGTGGCAGACTCTGGGGCCCTTCAGAACAGTATATATACTGAGATCATGTGACTTAGATTACACACAGGTGGACTTTATTTAACTAATTATGTGACTTCTGAAGGTAATTGGTTGCACCAGATCTTATTTAGGGGCTTCATAGTAATGGGGGTGAATTCATATGCACGTACCACTTTTCTATTTTTTATTTTGTGAAACAAGTTTATATTTTTAATTTCACTTCACCAATTTGGACTATTTTGTATGTCAATTACATGAAATACAAATACAAATCCATTTAACAGGTTGCAAGGAAACTAAATAGGAAAAAGGCCAAGTGAGTGAATACTTTTGCAAAGCACTGTAGGCCAACCAGGGTTAGTGTGAAAGTAGATGGACACATGCATTTGATACAGACCATCAAATTCCCCCAAACTCTTTATCAAAGGCTTATGTTGGCAGTCGTAGGACAGAATGGGCTCATCTTTACCACTTTGTGGAGCAACGCTGCATTCCTCTTCTTTCACAGCCTGGGGGAGTAGAATCACTCATGCTTTAGTAAAAACATATCAGTGGTATCATAAGTCATTTCTCCCATGAAAAAGAGGTTATTGAATTATAGATGGGATGTAAAAAAGCTCAGAGTAGTTTGTTGGTATGTGTCGAGACAGAGCTGGGTTCCATTGACCCACATCTGGTTTCAAAGATAGGCCAAGAGTTAAGAGATACAGGTAAAATAATGGAAAAACACTAGAATAAATGAGGGATACAAAGTAGGGATGCACGATATATCAGTGAACATATCGGAATTGGACGATATTATCGAAAAATGGCAACATCGGTATCGGCCCGATGTCTATTTTAACGGCAATGTGAAAAACCGATGTCAAATCTGACGTGCATACCTATATAACGTAGATACATGAAATATGACGCCACATAAAATGTTGCGCTACACGTGCAAAACACCATTCCTAACCTAGCCCACAATGTCTGCTGTGTGGATTGAGCGGTCAACAAGTCGAGCAGTCAACAAGTCAAGCAGTCATTTGAAAGAGTAAGAACATTTCAGAGAGACAACTCAAAGGTGAAATCCATTAACGACAAGATAATTGTATTCATTGCCCTTGACAATCAACCGCTCTCTGTCGTGGGTGATGTTGGCGAACGGGTGATGTTGGCGAACGGGTGATGTTGGCGAACGGCCCAGCACATCACTGGGGCCAAGCTTCCTGCCATCCAGGACCTCTATACCAGGCGGTGTCGGAGGAAGGCCCTAAATATTGTCAAAGATTCCAGCCACCCTAGTCATAGACTTTTCTCTCTGCTAATGCACAGCATGCGGTACTGGAGCGCCAAGTTTAGGTCCAAGAGGCTTCTAAACAGCTTCTACCCCCAAGCCATAAGACTCCTTAACACCTATTCAAATGGCTACCCAGAGTATTTGCATTGCCCCCCCTCTCCCCCTCTTTTACACAAAATCCAAATCAAATTTATTTATATAGCCCTTCGTACATCAGCTGATACAGAAACCCAGCCTAAAACCCCAAACAGCAAGCAATGCAGGTGTAGAAGCACGGTGGCTAGGAAAAACTCCCTAGAAAGGCCAAAACCTAGGAAGAAAGGCTATGTGGGGTGGCCAGTCCTCTTCTGGCTGTGCTGGGTGGAGATTATAACAGAACATGGCCAAGATGTTAAAATGTTCATAAATGACCAGCATGGTCGAATAATAATAAGGCAGAACAGTTGAAACTGGAGCAGCAGCACGACCAGGCGGACTGGGGATAGCAAGGAGTCATCATGTCAGGTAGTCCTGGGGCATGGTCCTAGGGCTCAGGTCCTCCGAGAGAGAGAAAGAAAGAGAAGGAGAGAATTAGAGAACGCACACCTAGATTCACACAGGACACCGAATAGGACAGGAGAAGTACTCCAGATATAACAAACTGACCCTAGCCCCCCGACACATAAACTACTGCAGCATAAATACTGGAGGCTGAGACAGGAGGGGTCAGGAGACACTGTGGCCCCGTCCGAGGACAACCCCGGACAGGGCCAAACAGGAAGGATATAACCCCACCCACTTTGCCAAAGCACAGCCCCCACACCACTAGAGGGATATCTTCAACCACCAACTTACCATCCTGAGACAAGGCTGAGTATAGCCCACAAAGATCTCTGCCATGGCACAACCCAAGGGGGAGTAATATGATCACATTTTTTGGTTCTAGTCAGGATTCTAGCAGCCGTATTTAGCACCAACTGAAGTTTATTTAGTGCTTTATCTGGGTAGCCGGAAAGTAGAGTAGTCTAACACCGCTGCTACTATTATGTTATCATCTATGCATAGTCAATTTAATAACTTGAATAACTCTACCTTCATGTACATATTGGTTCAAAATGGTGCCGGAAGAAATGGCAGCAGTTTTACCGGTGCCTAACCAATTGTGCCCTTGTGCTTACGGCAAAAAAAGAGCTTCTGGATATCAGGACAGCGATCACTCCCCTCAGATTAGAGTAAGATGTTTTCTTCAACAAGCAGGAAGCACAGGATATACTGCGAACACGCAACAAGGCCGGCATCCCCGTTATTGGCAAGAGAAAGAGAGTTACAAGAGGACACAGAGCGGGGTGCCTCATAAGGATCCGGAGAAGAAGAGTGGGAAAACTGCCATTATCGTCAATATTACTTGCCAACGTACAATCATTGGACAATAAATTAGACGAGGTAAGATCATGAATATCCTACCAACGGGACATCAAAAACTTGTAACATCTTATGTTTCACGGAACCATGGCTGAATGATGACTAGGATATTCAGCTAGCAGGATATATCGGCTAGATAGAACAGCACACTCCAGTAAGATGAGGGGGGGAGGTCTGTGCGTATTTTTAAACATCAGATGGTGCACGAAATCTAAGGAAGTCTTGATTTTGCTTGCCTGAAGTAGAGTATCTTATGATAAGCTGTAGGCCACACTATTTACCAAGAGTCTTTTCATCTATACTTTTCGTGGCTGTTGATTTACCACCACATACGGACGCTGGCACTAAGACCGCACTCGGTCAGCTGTATAAGGAAATAAGCAAACAGGAAACCACTCACCCAGAGGCGGTGCTCCTAGTGGCTGGAGACTTTAATGCAGGGTAACTTAAATCAGTTTTACCTAATTTCTATCAACATGTTAAATGCGCAACCAGAGGGAAAAAAATTCTAGATCACCTGTACTCTACACACAGAGACACGTACAAAGCTCTCCCTCGCCCTCCATTTGGTCAATCTGTCCACAATTCTATCCTTTTGATTCCTGCTTACATGCAAAAATTAAAGCAGGACGCACCAGTGACTCGGTCTATAAAAAAGTGGTCAGATGAAGCAGATGCTAAACTACAGGACAGTTTTGCTATCACCGACTGGAACATGTTCCGGGTTTCTTCTGATTGCATTGAGGAGTACACCACATCAGTCACTGGCTTTATCAATAAGTGCATCAAGGACGTCGTCCCCACAGTGACTGTACGTACATACCCCAACCAGATGCCGTGGATTACAGGCAACATTTGCACTGATCTAAAGGGTAGAGCTGCCACTTTCAAGGTGCGGGACTCTAACCTGGGAGCTTATAAGAAATCCCGCTATTAGACTACAAAGGTAAGCACAGCCGCAAGCTGCCCAGTGACACAGGCCTACCAGATGAGCTAAATCACTTCGGTGCTCGCTTCGAGGCAAGCAACACTGAGGCATGCATGACAGCATCAGCTGTTCTGGACAACTGTGTGATCACTCTCTCCGTAGCTGACGTGAGTAAGAAAGACCTTTAAACAGGTCAACATTCACAAGGCTGCAGGGCCAGAAGGCTTACCAGGACGTGTGCACCGGGAATGTGCTAACCAACTGGCAGGTGTCTAAACTGACATGTTCAACATGTCCCTGATTTGAGTCTGAAATACCAACATGTTTTAAGCAGACCACCATAGTCCCTGTGCCCAAGAACACTAAGGCAACTTGCCTAAATGACAACAGACCTGTAGCACTCACGTCCGTAGCCATGAAGTGCTTTGAAAGGCTGGTCATGGCTCACATCAACACCGTTATCCCAGAAACCCTAGACCCACTCCAATTTGCACAATGCCCAATCAGATCCACATATGATGCAATCTCCATTGCACTCCACACTGCCCTTTCCCACCTGGACAAAAAGCAACACCTACGTGAGAACGCTATTCATTGACTACAGCTCAGCGTTCAACACCATAGTACACTCAAAGCTCATCACTAAGCTAAGGATCCTGGAACCAAACACCTCTCTCTGCAACTGGATCCTGGAGGTGGTGAGGGTAGGTAGCAACACATCTGTCATGCTGATCCTCAACACTGGAGCCCCTTGTACTCCCTGTGCTCAGTCCCCTCCTGTACTCCCTGTTCACCCAGGACTGCGTGGCCAGGCACGACTCCAACACCATCATTAAGTTTGCTTACGACACAACGTGGTAGGCCTGATCACCGACAACGATGAGACAGCCTATAGGGAGGAGGTCAGAGACCTGGCCGGGTGGTGCCTATCCCTCAATGTAACCGAGACAAAGGAGATGATTGTGGATTACAGGAAAAGGAGGGCTGTAGTGGAGCAGGTTGAGAGCTTCAAGTTCCTTGGTGTCCACAGCACCATCAAACTATAATGGTCCAAACACACCAAGACAGTCGTGAAGAGGGCACGACAAAGCCTATTCCCCCTCAGAAAACTAAAGAGATTCGCCATCGGTCCTCAGATCCTCAAAAGGTTCTACAGCTGCAACATCGACTGGTTGCATCACTGCCTGGTATGGCAACTGCTTTTACCTCAAAGGCACAAGATTCCTGAACAACTAATCAAATGGCTACCAGGACTATTTGCGTTGTGCATCTTCGCCCCCCCAACCCTTCTTTTACACTGCTGCTACTCTCTGTTTATTATAAATGCATAGTCACTTTAACTATACATTAATGTACATACTACCTCAATTAGCCAGACTAACTTGTGCCTCTGCCCATTGGCTAATACTGCTACTCTGTTTATCATATATGCATTGTCACTTTAACCATACCTACATGTACACACTACCTCAATTAGCCTGGCTAACCGCTGCCTGTATATAGCCTCACTACTGTATATAGCCTTGCTACTGTTGTTATTCACTGTCTTTTTACTGTTGTTTTTATTTCCTTATCTATTGTTCACCTATTACCTATTTTTTTACTTGAATATTGCACTGTTGGTTAGGGCCTGTAAGTAAACATTTTGTATTGGGCGCAGGTGACAAATACGTTTTGATTTCCTCAACTAACCGGTCTCCCTGCATATTGACTCATATTGTACCGCTACCCCCCTGTCAGGTATCCCACTATATATAGTCTCGCTATTGTTATTTTACTGATGCTCTTTAATTACTTGTTACTTTTATTTCTTATTCTTATCCATTTAAAAAAAACTGCATTCTTGGCTAGTGGCTCGTAAGTAAGCATTTCACTCTACACCTGTTGTATTCGGCACATGTGACTATTAAAATGTGATTTCATTTGAAATAAGCTTTTAATTTGACATGTCAAATAACACTGTTCTATTATAGAATATTGTGTGTTCTGAATTTGCACGTGCAAGCTAAGCGCCACCCTACCAACAGTAGCTCTGTCAAAGCTGTTCAAAAAAGTCTGCAAACAAAAAAGCACCAGCCACGAACGATGTGTTTTACAATACCGCGTTGGTAATAAAGCATTATTTGTTCGACCGCAACTTCTGGGGTAGCTAGCATTAGCTTAGTACCTAGCTAGCACCAATACAACCAGCCTGAAAACAATGACCAGTAGAAACTGCAGACATTTTCACTATTCTTAGAAAATATTTAGAAATCCTTGTGAGTAAGTATTATCTAAGTAGCCCTTTGTTGTTTGCCTATTGAATTTGAACTACAGTTCATGAAAATAAATAGCTAGCCAGCTACTTACCCCTGTTGCCCAAAGCTAACGTTTTAAGCAGCCAGCTAGCTTCATCTGGCTAGTGAGGCTCGACCTGACCGGGTTATGTGTTGTGAAGCTAGCCACAATAAGTATTAGGCACAATCGTGGAATTTGCAGTTTGCCTTTCAAATAAAAGTACATCTTTGAAAGTGATGCAGAACGTTACAATTGGTGGAATCATGCCATGTTTAGGCTAGATAATGTTAAAGAAGGTTGGAATGTGAAGCAATGAAATGGGGTATGAGTCTACTCAGTGACACCCATAGAACACAACTGTGAAGAGTTATTAGCGTTGGAGCTCTTATCGCGTGACTGTATGAAATCACCTGTCCTGTCAGCCTATTGTGTCTGTTGACATTCATATTGCACTGTACAGCTTCACCCAAAGATTGGGGATCAATGAAATGGGGTATATATATATATATATATTCCAATATTTTTTCACAACGTCCTCAAAAGAGTTGTCAGACTAAAAAACATCCACTCAGTATTGTTTTTCCTCTGGAATAGTGTTCAATTCACATAGGTTGACAATAAATGTGGCTCGATTCACATTCATTTTTGTCAAATTAACAAATTATAATTTTTGTTGATTTTATATAACATTCCAACCTCGTTTAGCATGATCTATTCAATTATGGCATAATTATACTATTTGTATTCATTTGCATTACTGTCAATGACAATTTTATTTTGAAGGCTAACCGCAAAGTCCACTATTGTGGCTAGCTTCACATTGATGGGTCAGACCACCATTAATCAAATAAGAACTGTGTTAATTTCGAAGGTTATTTTAGATGATGACACCTAGCTATATAGTTAGCCAGCTAACTATAGCTACTATAGCATTGTCTTTTTGCTATGTTTTTGGGGAAGAACATTTTTTGCATCCATGAGCGAACTAGCTTTTTTATGACAATTTTACCAGCATCATAGCATGTGTCTCGATGAATCGTTGAGACATGAAATACGAGTGATAGTGTAATCAATGTGTAATAACTATGTACAATTATGAATGCGTTAAATTGTTGTGTGACATACAGTCATATTCAGGTCCTAATTAATCAACAAGCTTATTTGACACGTCATATAGTGTTATTTGACGTCTTTTTTCACATGCAAAGACCCAAACGGCGTTCCATAGAAATCCTGGTTGGGAATGAAACGTCTGAATAAATGAACAATGAAACAGCACAGCAAGTAAGTGAAATAATAAATAGGTTTTGATTATGTTTTTCTGGTAATGGGGACATACGTAAATGCCAACAAAATAACTTTTTGGTCTGTGTGGTGTGTGTGACTTTTATTGAACTAGGCAAGTCAGTTAAGAACAA
Organism: Oncorhynchus keta; assembly: GCF_023373465.1. Lineage (NCBI taxonomy): Eukaryota > Metazoa > Chordata > Actinopteri > Salmoniformes > Salmonidae > Oncorhynchus > Oncorhynchus keta. The sequence continues at coordinate 43,270,669 of NC_068427.1, read as the reverse complement.
ATTATTATTTACAATGACGGCCTACCCCATCCAAACCCTGACAACGCTGGGCAAATTGTGCGCCGCCCTGTGGGACTCCCAGTCACGGCCGAATGTGATACAGCCTGGATTCGAACCAGGGACTGTAGTGACGCCTCTTGCACTGAGATGCAGTGCCTTAGACCGCTGCGTCCATGTATGTGTGTTAACTGTTTAACTGTACTAGAATGCTTTGAAAGGCTGCTAAAAATTTAAATATCGGTTATTGATATTGTTTTTTTGGGGGGGCAAGGAAAAAATGGATATCGATATCAACTAAAAATGTAATATCGGTGCATCACTAATACAAAGTATACTGTGTACAAAACATTATGAACACCTGCTTTTTCCATGACAAACTTACAGCACCCCCTGCAAAATAAAAATATTATAAAACAAAAATAATTATAAAAAATGTAAACAAAAATTAATTCTCTAAAATAGTTCACTGGGCCTTTTAACAAGTCTTGTATTAGCGGACTGATATAGCCGTCTGTAGCTCATTTCTTTAAAACATCTGAGACCCCTGTCCTCAATGCCCCGAAGCCGTATTACAGTTCAAATGGTTTATTTTGTCACATGCCACACCCACTGTGTGTTGTTTTCCTGACTGCACAGGGGAGCAGGCAGATGGGGGTTTTGGCACCTTACACAAACCACCTCTCCTTGAGTGTGGGAGAGGCAGCAGATGTGACTGTTGATTTGATGTTTTGCCATTTGGGTCATCCACAAAATATGTGTAAAGAAAACGGAGACTAGCTGAGATGAGGTCTGGCTTTTCAGTGAGTAGCAACACCTGGTCTGTTTTTGTTACAAGCAACAATAATTATAAAAAGGCTTTTTTTGTGCTTAGGTTTTTCTTGACCGGAAAGACATGTTCTAAAAAGTAGACTAGAATAAATATTTTGAACATTGAGCGAGCTTCGGCTCAAAGTGTTGTCTACTCCCCCTCCTGAAGGATCTGAGTCTGTCAGACAAAATGTTTACTTGAAATCAACTTGAGCTTTTTGGATATGCACTTCATTTATCATTCTGTTTCAGTATGGCTCTTTAGCTCTCCAATCTTCTTCCAGGTCTTTTTTCACATCTCTCTTAGTACAGAACCATCCTCTCCAAAGGATGATCAACGATCAAATGTTTCAGAGGGAATGGATATGGAAATTAGCTTGACATACTATTTTGAACTAATATACATATTCTAGAAATCCCTTTCACTGATATATCCTTGATGGTTAGATTTATTTCAAAGTACAGAGAACTGAGTGAAGCGAAATCTCAAACTGTTCAGACTCCAGGGTTTACTATTTCAAAGATTGTGCAACGAAAGGGCCCTACTAAGATCAACAGGATATATTTCCAAGACAAGAGGTACACCACTCTCACTTTACTTTTTCCTACTAGCTCTGACTTTGCCAAGCTACTTTGAGAAAAATGTGTACTTACTATGACATGTGGTTATCCCACCCAGGTATCTGAAAAACTTCTTGGGATAGGCGTCCCTCTAGCGGGACATCAGCCAACAAAATCTGGTGAAATTGGAGGGTGCGCAATTAAAATAAATAATTGTAATATTAAACATTCATGAACATACAAGTATCTTATATAATTTAAAAATGTATATTTTTGTCCGAATGTATATCTAACTGCGTTGTCGTCTTTACGGAAAAAGCGTACCATGCGATTGTCTGAGGACGGCGCCCCAGGTAAACATATTTTTCAACCAGCACAGGGTTCATAAAATCACAAATAGCGATTTAAATAAATCACTAACTTTTGAAGATCTTCCTCTGTTTGCAATCCAAAGGGTCCCAGCTACAACATGAATATAAAATCATTCTTAATATCCGAAAAAGTCTTAAGTTGGCACCAGCGATTTCAGTAATCCACTCATTCAACGCGCAAAAAAAAAAAAAAAAGCTACCGCTCAACTTTGTTCAAACAAGTCAAACGACATTTCTGTTTAGTCCTCAGGTACTCTAAACATTTTAATAAACTATAATATTTCATACAGAAAGTAGTATGTTCGATAGGAAAGCCAAATTAGTAAGTGCGCGCCCTCTCCCTTGCGTGCCCAAAGACTGATATTGTTCCGGTGCTCTTCTCACAAACTCAATTCTTGCATGTTTTTCAATAAACTAACCTGATACCTTGAATAAAGACTATTTATCTAGTGGAAGCCATAGGAATTGCAGTCTGGAAACAGAATTACATAGGAACAATAACATTCTATTATAAGAGCCTGGGACCTAAAAAAAAAAAAAAATTCTGGTTGGTTTTTCTTCAGATTTTTGCCTGCCATATCAATTCTGTTATAGTCTCAGACATTATTTTAACAACTTGAGAAACTTAAGTGTTTTCTATCCAATGCTACCAATTACATGCATATCCTGGCTTCTGGGCCTGAGTTTACTTTGGGCATGTCAGTCAGGCGGAAATTCAGGAAACTAGACCCTATCCCAGAGTTAAGATGAATGCACTATTTTATTTTGTATTTAATCTTTATTTAACTAGGCAAGTCAGTTAAGAACAAATGTATTATTTACAATGACGGCCTACCTCGGCCAAACCCGGACGACACTGGGCCACTAACTGTCACATGACTTAATTGCAAAAAAGAAATAAAGCTGTTGGTTCAATCAAATCAATCAAATGTATTTATAAAGCCCTTCTTACATCAGCTGATATCTCAAAGTGCTGTACAGAAACCCAGCCTAAAACCCCAAACAGCAAGCAATGCAGGTGTAGAAGCACGATGGCTAGGAAAACGCCATAGAAAGGCCAGAACTTAGGAAGAAACCTAGAGAGGAACCTGCCTATGAGGGGTGGCCAGTCCTCTTCTGGCTGTGCCGGGTGACCAGCAGGGTCAAATAATAATAAACACAGTGGTTGTAGAGGATGCAACAGGTCAGCACCTCAGGAGTAAATGTCAGTTGGGTTTTCATAGCCGATCATTAAGAGTACCTCTACCGCTCCTGCTGTCTCTAGAGAGTTGAAAACAGCAGGTTGCATTCTCTGTATTCTCACAATACCAGACTTTTCACTTTGCTACCAGGTTCAGTATCACAATACTCAATACTATCACGATTCTCAATACTATCACAATACTCAATACCAAAACGATTCAACATCATCAAAAGAAGGCATATTAGCAGGTCACAGTGGCATTTAATCCTGACAGATCTTTAGAGTACAAAAAAATGGGGGAGAAATGTATGCATTAATTAATCAATTATGCAATCATAGAATCAATTTGACTTAGTTTTGATTTACCATTCTAACTGCATAACATATTGGTTGTCATTTATTGTGATGGTAAATCTATATTGATAAACTGTGTAAATCAAGATGCAGCCTGCGCCAATTCACAATACAGGTGAATGCATATTTCCTAGGAGTGCGTGCATGCTTTCAGTTATTGAACTTGTTTTGGCTACTTTCATGGGGCTACAGATGACAAACAATCTTTTCCCCTTCCATTTGGGATTACTTATTTTCTTGTACTAGGCCTGGTTTCCCAATAGCAATGGAATGAAGGCTTACGAGTGTTTTAACAATGCATCATTCCTACAACACCATGCAGACAGAACGGTCACTAAGTGCTTCATTCGAGCATGTCAATTACTGATGGGGTCGAAAGAAAGGGAGCGCTGCTTTCGAATCACATTTCTCCATTCAAATATTTCCTTAAAACCTGTTGTGACTAGGGGGCAGTATTTTCATTTTTGGAAAAATAACGTTCCCAAAGTAAACGAGATATTTTGTCAGAACAAGTTGCTAGAATATGCATATAATTGACAGCTTAGGATAGAGAACACCCTAAAGTTTCCAAAACTGTAAAAATATTGTCTGTGAGTATAATAGAACTGATATTGCAGGCGAAAGCCTGAGACAAATCCAATCTGGAAGTGACTCATGTTTTGAATGCTCTGCGTTCCGATGCGTCCCTATTGAGCAGTGAATGGGCTATCAACCAGTTTCCTTTTTCTACGTATTCCCCAAGGTGTCCACAGCATTGTGACGTAGTTTCACGCCTTTATGTTGAAGAATACCCGTAAGCGGCTACATTGCGCAAGTGGTCACCTGATGGCTCTGAGTGATTTTTGCGTAAAATACAGAGGTAGCCATTTTTCCTCTCGCTCCTATTGAAAAACCAATTGTCCCGGTGGATATATTATCGACTAGATATTTGAAAAACACCTTGAGGATTGATTATAAACAACGTTTGCCATGTTTCTGTCAATATTATGGAGCTAATTTGGAATATGTTTCGGTGTTGTCGTGACCACAATTTCCCGTCGATTTCTCAGCCAAGCATGAAGAACAAACGGAGCTATTTCGCCTACAAAAATAATATTTTGGGAAAAAGGAACATTTGCTATCTAACTGGGAGTCTCGTGAGTGAAAACATCCGAAGCTCATCAAAGGTAAACTATTTAATTTGATTGCTTTTCTGCTTTTCTGATTTTCGTGACCAAGTTACCTGCTGCTAGCTGGACATAATGCTATGCTAGGCTATCGATAAATTTACACAAATACTTGTCTTGCTTTGGCTGTTAAGCATATTTAGAAAATCTGAGATGACAGGGTGATTAACAAAAGGCTAAGCTGTGTTTTTAATATATTTCACTTGTGATTTTCATGAATATGATTATTTTCTAGTAATTATGTCTGTTGCGTTATGCTAATTAGTGTTAGATGATGACAATGATCCCGTTCACAGGATGGGAGTAACAACAAGTTAACATTATAATTATTTCACAATACTGATGACGGATCAGCTCCCTCGCATGTTAGAATTCAGATCATTAGATATATAGAAACAACTGGCCTACCTTGTTAAATAAAGGTGAAATAAATAAAAAAGTAACAAAATAGAACTCAGTTGATTGATCATGAAATGTATTTCAATATGATTGAAGGAGGCCTATAGCCTGATTGTTTTAATGCTCGTCTCGGTTTTCATTTGAAGCACCTTTTTATACGTCGCTTGTTTGTATCAATTGCAACGACATCGGCAACTTTGTATTTTTTGTCAACTTTGGTCTGAAGTTGTCGGCTGTCACAAAGATGCGGATACGATTTTTTTGGCTGTATAAAGTGACAGGAGGGCAAAAAAGCATCTACCGATGGGACTTTACTGATCTACGAGTGGTCTGAGGCAGGCGTTCGAAAATGTGTTTTAATGTGCAATGCTAATAAGGATGGTTTTTGGAAAAAACTTGGAGATTTAACAATGCTGGTACAAAGGTTCTGACGATGAATTTATCCTTAAGATGATTTTGGGAAACTGGGCCCTGATCAACAAAATTTGCACTTACAATAGTGTGCTCTGTATCTTTTGCACTCTCTCTTTAAGACCCATGACCTCATTCACATACACAGGCTTGAGTAAAGATGATCATGACTGGGAGAGACGTGAGGCAGGGGAGACAAAGTTAAAGAATGTTTTTGGTGAGCATTTGAAATCTGAAATATTTTTCATTATGGTTACGGTACTCGGCAGTGGTGTGAAGTAGTTTTTAAAAACTTTTACTTCACCACATTCCTTAACAAAATAATATACTTTTTACTCCATACATTTTCCCTGACACACAAAGGCACTATGCTTAGCAGGACAGGAAAATGCTCCAATGCACACACTTGTCTAGAGAACATCCCTTGTCATCCCTACCTCTGCTGATCTGGTGGACTCACTAAACACACATTTGTTTGTAAATTATTTTTAAGTGGAGTGTGGCCCTGACGCCCAATCTAAGTAACATCATTTAAAAAAAAATCCCCATCAAAATCTGTCAATTTCGCACTTCTGCATCTCACAAAAATGTCTTTAGCGTCCGAACAGTTTAACCTAGTAACTAGTATGACTGTCACGAACATGATGGTGTTCGCAGTTTTGTTCTACGACCCCTACAGGTGTCTTGGGACTCGTATAAAGGTAGTTTTGTGCCAACCCCTGAAGAAGGGTTAAATCAAATCAAATTTCAAATCAAATCAAATCAAATTTATTTATATAGCCCTTCGTACATCAGCTGATATCTCAAAGTGCTGTACAGAAACCCAGCCTAAAACCCCAAACAGCAAACAATGCAGGTGTAAAAGCACGGTGGCTAGGAAAAACTCCCTAGAAAGGCCAAAACCTAGGAAGAAACCTAGAGAGGAACCGGGCTATGTGGGGTGGCCAGTCCTCTTCTGGCTGTGCCGGGTAGAGATTATAACAGAACATGACCAAGATGTTCAAATGTTCATAAATGACCAGCATGGTCGAATAATAATAATAAGGCAGAACAGTTGAAACTGGAGCAGCAGCACAGTCAGGTGGACTGGGGACAGCAAGGAGCCATCATGTCAGGTAGTCCTGGGGCACGGTCCTAGGGCTCAGGTCCTCCGAGAGAGAGAGAAAGAAAGAGAGAATTAGAGAGAGCATATGTGGGGTGGCCAGTCCTCTTCTGGCTGTGCCGGGTGGAGATTATAACAGAACGTGGCCAAGATGTTCAAAATGCAGTTGAAGTCGAAAGTTTACATACACCTTAGCCAAATACATCAGTTTTTCACAATTCCTGATGTTTAATCCCAGTAACAATTCCCTGTATTAGATAAGTTAGGATACCCACTTTGTTTTAAGAATGTGAAATAATAATAGTATAGAGAGAAGGATTTACTTCAGCTTTTATTTCTTTCATCACATTCCCAGTAGGTCAAAAGTTTACATACACTCAATTTGTATTTGGTAGCATTGCCTTTAAATTGTTTAACTTGGGTCAAACGTTTCGGTTAGCCTTCCACAAGCTTCCCACAATAAGTTGGGTGAATTTTGGCCCATTCCTCCTGACAGACCTGGTGTAACTGATTCAGGTTTGTAGGCCTCCTTGCTCTCACACACTTGTTCAGTTCTGCCCACAAATCTTCTATGGGATTGAGGTCAGAGCTTTGCGATGGCCACTCCAATACCTTGGCTTTGTTGTCCTTAAAGCCATTTTGCCACAACTTTGGAAGTATGCTTGGGGTCATTGTCCATTTGGAAGACCCATTTGCGGCCAAGCTTTAACTTCCTGACTGATGTCTTGAGATGTTGCTTCAATATATCCGCATAATTGTCCTCCCTTATGAAGCCATCTATTTTGTGAAGTACACCCTCCTGCAGCAACGCACCCCCACAACATGATGCTGTCACCCCTGTGCTTCACGGTTTCCGATTGTGTTCTTCAGCTTGCAAGCCTCCCCATCTTTCCTCTAAACATAACAATGGTCATTATGGCCAAAAAGTACGATCTCCGTCCCCATGTGCAGTCGTAGTTTGTTTTGCTGGTGGGTTTGGAGCTTCACAGTTGGGATTGTGTTCTTGGGGTTGTACTCATCCTTCTTCTTCCTCTAAACACGGCGAGTGGAATTTAGACCAAAAAGCTCTATTTTTGTCGCATCAGACCACATGACCTTCTCCCATTCCTCCCCTGGATCATTCAGATGGTCATTGGCAAACTTAAGATGGGCCTGGACATGCGCTGGCTTGAGCAGGGGGACCTTGCGTTTGCTGCAGGATTTTAATCCATGACGGGGTAGTGTGTTACTAATGGTTTTCTTTGAGACTGTGGTCCCAGCTCTCTTCAGGTCATTGACCAGGTCCTGCCATGTTGTTCTGGGCTGATCCCTCACCTTCCTCATGATCATTGATGCCCCACGAGGTGAGATCTTGCATGGAGCCCCAGACCGAGGGTGATTGAACGTCACCTGAACTTCTTCCATTTTCTAATAATTGCACCAACAGTTGTTGCCTTCTCACCAAGCTGCTTGCCTATTGTCCTGTAGCCCATCCCAGCCTTGTGCAGGTCTACAATTTTATCCCTGATGTCCTTACACAGCCCTCTGGTCTTGGCCATTGTGGAGAGGTTGGAGTCTGTTTGATTGAGTGTGTCGACAGGTGTCTTTATACAGGTAACAAGTGGAGAACAGGAGGGATTCTTAAAGAAAAACTAACAGGTCTGTGAGAGCCGTAATTCTTACTGGTTGGTAGGTGATCAAATACAATAAAATGCGTATTAATTACTTAAAAATCATACAATGTGATTTTCTGGATTTTTGTTTTAGATTCCATCTCTCACAGTTGAAGTGTACCTATGATAAAAATTCTACATGCTTTGTAAGTAGGAAAACCTGCAAAATCAGCAGTGTATCAAATACTTGTTCTCCCCACTGTATACACATCTCATTCCAAAATCATGAGCATTAGTATGGAATTGGTCCCCCCTTTGCTGTTATAACAGCCTCTGCTCTTCTGGGAAGGCTTTCCAATAGATGTTGGAACATTGCTGCGGGCCAGTCACGTTCTTCCAAACCTTTTCTTCGCTTTGTGCATTGGGGCATTGTCATGCTGAAACAGGAAAGGGCCTTCCCCAAACTGTTGCCACAAAGTTGGAAGCACAGAATTGTCTAGAATGCCATTGTTAGCTGTCGCGTCAAGATTTTCCTTCACTGGAACTAAGGGGCCTAGCTCGAACCATGAAAAACCATTAATCTCTCCACAGGACGCATTTCCACTCCTCCAGAGTCCAATGGCAGCAAGCGTTACACCACTCCAGCTGACGTTTGGCATTGCGCATGGTGATCTTAGGCTTGTGTATGGCTGCTCGGCCATGAATACCCATGAAGCTACCGACAAACAGTTATTGTGCTGACTTTGCTTCCAGAGGCAGTTTGGACCTCGGTTGTGAGTGTTGCAACCAAGGACAGATCATTTGTACGCGCTTCAGCACTCGGCTGTCCCTTTCAGTGAGCTTGTGTGGCCTACCACTTCGCAGCTGCGCCGTTGTTGCTCCTAGACGTTTCCACTTCACAATAACATCACTTACAGTTGACCGGGGCAGATCTAGCAGGGCAAAAATATGACAAACTGACTTGTTGGAAAGGTGGCATTCTACGACGGTGCCACACTGAAAGTCACTGAGCTCTTCAGTAAAGCCATTCTACTGCCAATGTTTCTCTATGGAGATTGCATGGCTGTGTGCTCGATGTTATACACCTGTCAGCAAGGGGTGAGGCTGAAATAGCCAAATCCATTCATTTGAAGTGTGTTCACATACTTTTGAATGTATAATAAACATCTATATAATATTTCCTGAACTTTCTTATATATCCTAGATATAGGGACAAATCACTTCAAAACCTTGTTTCTTATGATACATTTTTCGGCATTCATGAATGTGTTATTCAATGCGTTTCTCTGGGCTATAGAAGTAATGGCCAAATTATTATTATTTTTTTAAAGATTCCTAAACGGGTCCTAAAATTCCATATCAAATAGCTTGTTTTGTAATGAAGTTTCAACATTTCTATATGCCTTGTTGCATTATTCAGTTGTGTTCTGTGTAGAATAAGAGGCGATGCAGCCCAGAATTCCAGTGAGTTCAGTGGTTCCTCAGGACAGTATGGGAGGTTGATCTAACACGATGCAGCCCAGACTCCCAGTGAGTACAGTGGTTCCTCAGGACAGGGTAGAGCTAGCAATGAGTAAGTGGAGTAGTCATGGTGCTCTAGCACTATAAAGGGACATGAGTTGTGCTGATAGACAGACTTCCTCCTCTCTCAATCAGTAGATGACGTGAGACTCATTTTACAGAAGTGCCGAAAGTAACAAATTCTAGTACCTAACCGTAGTTCATGTTCTATTATTGTAAACAAGTACATCCGTTTTGGTATACCATGCCACTACTCTCAGGACGACCTGTCTGTTGGTATAGTTTAACAGAATGTAGAATTTCAAGATTGTAGACCAATGAGAGATGAGATTAAGACAATTCAGTGTCTACAGAGTTTCACATGAATGTTCAATAATACTCTTTGTCATTCTATTGGAAATGATCATGCACTCTTTGGAGTCTCACATTGAATGTCCTCTCCACCCACCTCGAGGAAGAGAACTTTGTGTGCAGGAATTACGTGGTTAGAGACACAACTCTCTCTCACACACACACACACACACACACACACACACACACACACACACACACACACACACTAGGGACTAGGGGTGTTTTTCTTTCACTTGCCACATTCAAATTCCTGCCACATGTGAAACTTGCAAATATCTGGGGGATATTTACATCCTGTCAGCATTTGGTAATCCATTATTTGTTCCTCTTGATTATATTAGTGAGCAGGTTGCAATTCTGATTTATTTTTCTAATCAGAATGCATCTGCCCCATTTAATGAGATTGTCAAGTGTAGCTAAAAGCTAATTAAATGCAGTTTTTTCTCTCTCTCCTCCAGACACCATGGAAGGCTGTTGATGGCTAACTCTGCCTTCGGCTAAAACGTAACTCAGGAGAGCAGCATGAACACATAGGTTGGGTGTGCAGGGAAATAACCAACAATGGCCGCCCATCGAATCAGAGCGACAAACAACAACATTGCACTGCCGCGCTGCAAGTCAGAGGGGACACTCATTGACCTCAGTGATGGAGTGTCTGAATCCAACTGTCTCACAGATGTCAAAGGTACGCTATGAGGTTGATTATTACGTGTTAATTAACTGAGTAAAAAAACAACGTTTTGCTTGTGTAAATGTACTGTCATCACATGACTACGGTAAACCTTTATGTTGAGATATTTGTCGTAATATTGGTTCTCTGATTTACCAATTTTTTTAATGTTCTGTTTTTCTAGTGCCTTCTCCCAGTGCCTTAAGACTGGACGCCTCTGCCTCCTTCGGCACTGCCAGGGAAGTCGTTGCTATTAAGGATTACTGTCCCTCCAGCTTCACAACCCTCAGGTTCTCCAAGGGAGAACATCTCTTTGTGCTGGACACATCGGGTGGAGAGTGGTGGTACGCCCACAACAGCACTGAGATGGGTTACATCCCTGCGACATACGTCCAGCCCATCAACTACCGGGACTCCTCCTTCAGTGACAGCGGTATGATTGACAGCCTAGGAGACTGCTCTGTTGAGGAGGGAGCCAAGGAGCTGGACCTCCTTGGAGATTGGACCGGGGTGATGCTGAAACCTACTGCCCCCCAAAACGGGAACCCCTTTGCCCCCCATCACCAGCACCTTAGCCGTAGCTCCACTAACCCTTTCCTCAATGGGGCCCTTCAAGGTTCTTTGGATCAGAACAGTAATGAGAACAGTAAGTCAGTGGACCTTCTTCTTTTTGACAACCTTGTCTCCTCTGTCCCACCAAACTCTACCAGCAGTAGCATCAACATCAACGGCTTTGGCAGCGGCATTTTCGATCTGAAACCCATCAGCCCCAGTTTGGGAGTGGGCCAGATGTTACGCAGGGACAATCCATTCTTCAGGAGCAAGCGATCCTACAGTCTCTCTGAACTTTCAATCCTGCAAGCTCAGAATGACGCCCCTCAGGCATCCTCAGGTTTTTTTGGAGGCCTGAAAGCCCCTGCACCTGAACAGTTCCAGAGCAGAGAGGACTTCCGGGCGGCGTGGCTCAATCACCGCAAGCTAGCCAGGTCCTGCCATGACCTGGACTCCTTGGGTCAGAATCCAGGCTGGGGACAAACACAGCCAGTGGAGACCAACATTTTGTGCCGTTTAGACAGTTCTGGAGGGGCCGTCCAGCTTCCAGACACCAGCATCAGCATCCACATCCCAGAGGGCCACGTGGCCCCTGGAGACTCCCAGCAGATCTCCATGAAGGCCCTGCTGGACCCACCGCTGGAGCTCAACAACGACCGTACAACGACCGTAAGCCCTGTGGTGGAGATCAAGCTCGGTAACATGGAGACCAAAACCACAGTCACCCTTGAGATGACAGTGTCCGTTGTGGTGAAGAAGGAGAGCAGGCAGACGACAAAGGTCATATGTGTGAGGAGTGACTGCAAGGAGGGGCCCTACACACCAATCCCCCAAGCCTATATGTATGGGGACACCATCCAGGTCTGTCTGGATAACCTTGAGCCCTGCATGTATGTGTCTGTTGTGGCCCAGGCCCAGTCAGTTGCTCCAGAAACCACTGTTTGGGACAACGTGGTGAAGAAGGTCACCCTCGGTGTCTATGGTCCCAAGCACATTCACCCATCCTTTAAGGCTGTGGTGGCCATCTTTGGCCATGACTGTGCCCCAAAAACATTACTGGTGAGTGAAGTAGGGAAGCAGGCCCATGCCACCCCTCCAGTGGCTCTTCAGCTCTGGGGGAAGCACCAGTTTGTCCTGGCAAGGCCCCAGGACCTTCGGGTTGGTGTTTACTCCAACATGGCCAACTATGAGGTAAAGGCCAGTGAGCAGGCCAGGGTGGTTAGGGGTTTCCAGGTCAAACTGGGAAAGGTTAGCCGGATAGTCTATGTGATCGCCTCACGCACTGCTGATGATGTCTCAGATTTCACATTACGTGTCCAGGTCAAGGATGACCAAGACTGTATTCTCGCCCAGTTTTGTGTTCAAACTCCAACACCTCCACCCAAGACCGGTCCACAGACATCTGTGCAGAGGCGCTTCCTGAAGAAGAAGGAACTAGGGAAAATTGTCTTGTCTCCTCTGGCCATCACTACCAAATACCCTGTGTTCCATGACCGACGAATCCGCAACCTGAAGTTTGGCAAGTTGATCAAAACAGTCATCCGTCAGACCAAGAACCAATACTTACTGGAGTACAAAAAGGGGGATTACTTTGCCCTTCTGAGCGAAGAGAAAATCAAATTGAAGGGACAGTTGTGGACTAAGGAATGGTACATCTGTTACTATCAGGGTAGAACAGGGCTTGTACATGCAAAAAATGTTCTGTTGGTGGGCAAAGTAAAACCCATTTACTTCAGCGGGGCTGAACTAACCACTGCACTCTTACTGGATCAGATCCTGAAGCCCTGCAAGTTCCTGACGTACATCTATGCCTCTGTGAGGACTATACTGATGGAGAACGTAGGAAGCTGGAGGGCGTTTGCCGATGCCCTGGGTTACGTTAACCTACCGCTCTCACACTTCTGCCGTGCAGAGCTGGACAGCGAGCCTGAGAGGGTGGCGTCTGTTCTGGAGAAGCTGAAGGAGGACTGCAATAATACAGAGGGCAAGGAGAGGAAATCCTTCCAGAAGGAACTCATGACAGTAAGTTAGCATTTCCTTTCAACTATTATTCAGTCGGAAATGGGTGCTTTTGTCTGTCTTTTTGATGTGTGATTAACTTTTTTGTTTGTGTGTTTCGTCTAGTGTGCAACTTTGTTTGTCTGTTTCATCTAGTGTGCATGCTTCAGCCCCTTATCTACTTCCAGCTGCTTGAGGCTATGGTCCAGTGGGCTAATCCTGTTGAGAGTGCAGTCAATAAGTGCTGTGTGGGCATCGACATCTAAGGAGTTGTGGAGAGCAGCAGAATATTTTGGCGTAGTCCAACCCCCACCGTTTCTTTCTTGTAAATCACATTGAGTTAGAGATGTGCTGAGGGCTCAGCCTGCCTAGATAATGCTCTGTCTTCATTTCTTGTGTAAATCAAAACCTACCAGAAAACAACAGTACTGTCAAACTATGTTTCTGAAAAAGTGCCTGCCTTTTGTCATTGGTTGATTTTGGAAGTCATATTCAGTGTTCTGACCATTGTGGAGGGTGTGGTGAATACTATTATGTGACTTAACATGATAAACTCAGACACACTGAAGAAGTGATCCATAGAAACGTCTCTACTCGAGGTCGACCGAATATGATTTTTCAACGCCAATATCAATTATTGGAGGACCAAAACAAGCCGATACCGATTAATCTGACATTTTTATATATATATATATAAATTGTCATATTTATATAGTCATTATTACAAATAAATATATATATATTTGTAATAATAACAATTACAACAATACTGAATTAACAAGTAACACTTTTATTTGAACTTAATATAATACATTAATACATTCAATTTAGTCTCAAGTAAATAATGAAACATGTTCAAATTGGTTTAAATAATGCTAAAACAAAGTGTTGGAGAAGGAAGTAGAAGTGCAATATGTGCAGTTATTATAGGACTATTTCTCTCTATAACATTTCTATTTCTTAAACCTTTGACTATTGGATGTTCTAATAGGTACTTTAGTATTGCCAGCCTAATCTCGGGAGTTGATAGGCGACGAGCTGCTGGCATACGCAGTAAAGTGCTGTTTGAATGAATGCTTACGAACCTGCTGCTGTCTACCACCGCTCAGACAGACTGCTCTATCAAATTACAGACTTAATTATAATATAATAACAAATAGAAATAGGAGCCTTGGTTAATGAATATGGTCAAATCCGGAAACTATCATTTCGACAACAAAACGTTTATTCTTACAGTGAAATACGGAACCGTTCCGTATTTTATCTAACGGGTGGCATCCATAAGTCTAAATATGGCTGTTACATTGCACAACCTTCAATGTTATGTCATAATTACGTAAGTCTGGCAAATTAGTTTTGAGCCAGCCGGCCCAAACTGTGACTCTGCGTGCAATGAACGCAAGAGAAGTGACACAATTTCCCTAGTTTAACATTGCCTGCTAACAAATTTATTTTAACTAAATATACAGGTTTTTAAAAATATATTGATTAAGAAAGGCATTGGTGTTTATGGTTAGGTACAGTCGTGCAACGATTGTGCTTTTTTCGCAAATGTGTTTTTGTTAAATCATCCCCGGTTTGACGAAGTTGGCTGTCTTTGTTTTGAAGAAATGGTCTTCACACAGATCGCAACGAGCCAGGCGGCCCAAACTGCTGCATATACCCTAACTCTGTTGCACAGAACACAAGAGAAGTGACACAATTTCATTAGTTAAAAGAAATGAATGTTATTAGGCAATATTAACTAAATATGCAGGTTTAAAAATATATATACTTGTGTATTGATTTGAAGAGTTACCAACAGGGACAGTGATGACTGAATAATGCAGATGTTTAAAATGCTTAACCCTGATTGTTCCTGGTAGTCGCTCTGGATTAGAGTGTCTGCTAAATGACTAAAATGTCAAAAGTAATGACACTAATAGTTATGTCTTGTGTGTGGCCTCCCATCTCAAACACATCTTAGGGGAAACAGTCAATAATATCTCAGCTATCAAAGAGAACAGGGAGCATAGTGATGCTTTCTGAAAGGGGCAGTAGAGACTAGAGGTCGACCAATTCATCGGAATGGCCGATTAATTAGGGCCGATTTCAAGTTTTCATAACAATTGGTAATCAGCATTTTTGGACACCGATCATGGGCGATTACGTTGCACTCCACGAGGAGACTGCTGACTACCTGTTACGCCAGTGCAGCAAGGAGCCAAGGTAAGGTGCTAGCTAGCATTAAACGTATCTTATAAAAATCAATCAATCTTAACACTGTGGCCTCACCCCACTAGACCAGAAACCAGCTAGTTTGGGCCTGACTGCAAAACTTTCCTGCAAACCCAACCCTTTGTCTGTTTCCCTTTCTCACACTATCGTGTGGAAAGATGTTGGTCTTGAAATCGTTTTGTTCAGTATTGCCGTTGGCAAAATTGACAACAGGTCCCGCAGTAAGTTTCTACACAAACCAATATTGAAAAGTCAATATGAAGTCTTTCCTTCCCTCATTATGTTTCAGTGTTGACAACATCTAAGAGATGTGATATTGATTTGATAATCATCAATGTTGTCATCTGCGTGTCAATTTCATTGAATTTTAGATACACTGTGTGTGTGCTATTTGAAAATTCTGACATACTTAAAGTGCAAGAAAACTTCAGCCTCCCTCACTCTCTGTACCTCATAATACATTGTTCAAAAACATTGAAGTCATGGACTTAGAGGTATGATGGAACATAAGCTATAATTTAAGTTGGGTTGTAAACACCAGTTACAACCATTTATAGACATAGGGGAGCTTCAGTGTGGAGAAGAAGAACTGAATATAAAGATGTGTCCATGGTGGTGAATAAAAGGCCCAATTTCTCAGGGCCTTGTTTAATTCAGTTGTTTGGTGTACACGTTTTAATTATGTGATACAATCAGCATTAAGCGTTTTCCCTTTTCATATGTACATAGAACATCTTGGCAAATAGGATGTACCTCATTGGGTGGATCTTTGGAAGCGATGGTGCAGCAACCAATAATACTGATGTTATTACAGAATTCCAAAGTATACACAAAACAAGTGGCATGCTTATACCAAATTCCTTCAGCCTTGCATTCATAGAATGTACTATTCCTGATGGATGACTCCCAAAGACCTTAACATTCACTCTTATAGTTTATTTATGGCAAATATCGCAGCGTAAACAACTTCACACAATGTTATTTGGTGCTTATGCAGAGTGGAAAAGGAAAAAGTTAATCCACTTCCTTCCACTGAGGATGTTAGTTTTATGAGGCTCCACTGAGTTAGCCCAAGGTACAAGGGAGCTGAAACTTGCAGGATGGATATTTCTTAGCAATTGTGTTGTGATCTACATGTCAGTCATTTAGCAGACACTCTTATCCAGAGCGACATACAGTAGAGTACAGTAAACTGGTCCCCTGTGGGAATTGAACACACAACCATGGCTTGGCAAACGCCATGCTCTACCAACTGAGCCACACAGGACCCATCAATGTATATGCATCTTTACTCGTTAGGATTAATACCTTAAGGCTAATCCAATGTAGGTAATCACTTTTCTTGTGTACACAACAATAACAACAATAACAAAACTGTTGTTGCTTTTTTCACTGTTGTATTTCAAGAGCTTTTTAAATGCATAGACGATCAGCCATTTTAAGAGAAGCATCTTGTGTGTGTATCCTCCAAGATATTACATTTCATACATCGTGGTGGGCCTCCGTTGTGGTCTTC